>NC_090754.1:5337810-5345310 GCF_036898095.1 Palaemon carinicauda | reverse complement strand
AGTGTGTGTTTTTTTTTTTTTTTTTTTTTTTTTTTTTTTTTTTTTTTTTTTTTTTTTTTTAACCAATGAACAGCCCTTTTCCACCTTCCCCTTCAGTTTCAACTTAACCAGGATCACATAAAGACGTCTCCAAGAGGGAACTTAAGGGAAGTACATCAATCTATTACAAAATTTAGTGTAATTTCACTTGTGTCGGCAGTTGATTATGATGAAAATGCTCTCCTAAATAATGCCTCAAATGTCCAAATCAGACCTATTTTTTCGGGAACAGCAGCATATTTCTACTGAAAATCTTCTATAAAGATTGTCAAGATAAAAAAGAAAGAAAAAAAAGAAAATAGACGTTTATGTCAATCGTCAGATAATGAATTATTTGTGATTAATTTTTTCATAATGTAAGGATCTATTTGTGATTTACTTTCAATTTGTGACCTGGGAAGGGGGGGTCCTGCTAGCGGCTGTGACCTGGAAAGGGGGGTCCGCGGTCTTGGCCCCCGGCTAGGGGTTGTGACCTGGATACTACTAGGTTAGGTTAGGTGGGTTTGTTAGGTTCTGTAACGTTTTAGAAATCTAAGGAGTGATAAATAATCACGTTTTGGCCTGTTTTCAACCACTTACATGAACGATATATTTTTCCTTCCCAGCCTAAAAACCCCGGTCTCCCACTGGGGTCCCCTTAATTGTCTTTGGTAATTCTCTACAATAGGTCCACTAGCAACATATCAAATTTAAGTACTTTCACTAAAAAGAGGGAAGTCCAAGGTTTCGTTTGATATATAAAACTAAGCGGATCTAGGTCTATAAGTGGTTTGGAAATAAAAATTAAATTTGACCCACCTGAAAAGAACCAAGTCCCTCGACTTCATAGCTCTCTTAAATTCCTCTTCAGACTGAGCTCTTGTTTGTTCATATGTACTTTAAAAACATAGATTATGTCATTATTACATCACCGACTGTATTCTACTTAGCAAGACGTCACCTAAACATCAGTTTTTAACCAATGATGATTATCCACATTTTATTTGGGGCTAGCATTTTAACAAAACTAGATCACGTTACTTGAATACCCAATCAGGTGACAGTTTTACTATGAAACGGACACTTTTCGAGACTTTTCACACAACTTCAACGGCTAATTTTTCAGTATTTTAAGTGTCATGGAGGGGAGGGAACCTTTAACATCTGGTGCGGTTTTTCATTTACCATCTACTCTAACATAAATTTCTGTGGATATTCTTCCAAGTTCTTGTCTCTATTGTTATATCAATTATAAAGATTATCTTTGCATTATTGTGGTAACATCGAAAGAATATTAAAGTGCTGCCAAGATCACGGTGTTATTAAAAAACAAAGTAATACTATTTGTCCCTCCTGTGGTTCTAAGTGCCGACTTGATATTAACAAAAAAAAAATGCATTTCGTCGTGACAGAAGGCATGTTGTATTGAAAAAGAAGAAGAAAGTAAAAAAAGAAAAAAAAATGTAGTTTTTACGTATCCATTTTTAAGGGAACTTGGTTTGAAAAGTCTCATTTAGATATAATCTAATTATTTACTTGTATACAATTATATTGGTGTCAGATTTAGTTATAAGTTTGTTGAAAAGGAATTAAGAATTTCTCAAAAAACTATAAATGATTGGTGTTCATTCATTCGTGAGGTTATTGTGCATTGGGTATTGAGTCGGAAAGGTGCAACCACCCTTTACCCTCTAACCTAAGTACACAAAGTGTTTTCCGCTGTCTTATATTTTATATGGCTGTGTAAGGGGTGGTCGCAATGGGGTTAGGTAAGGATGCAGCTACCAGGTTAGGTTAGGTTAGGTTAGGTTAGGTTAACTAGTGGCCTTGTTTATTGCTAGTTCTACTTGCGCCATTATTCGTACGTTAAAACGGATTCCTCCCCCACCCAAAAACCCCGGTTTCCCACTGGGGGTCCCCCAAGATTGGAAAGGTTAACAAATAGGGTAAAAACTACTGTTCCTCCTCAAAAAACGGTCATCTTTAGATGAAACACTAATTAATTCATCAGAAAAACTATCAAAATTATTAGTGGTGGAGCTTTTGTATAGAATTAACTTGTCTTTATATAAGGGGGTCCAAAAACTCATGAACGGGTGGTTTGTCCATAATAATCACTGTCAGAAATGCATAAAACACAAGAGAGCAGGTAGGAAAAATAATTGGTCCATGTATTTGGCTAGAAATTTTATTTACCTAAACACAAGATATATGATTCATGTAAGTAGCTGAAAACTGAAGCATGTAATAGGTAATTCTTCAGGAGCAATCCTCATCACCTTTTTCAAAAAAAAAAAAAAAAAAAAAAAAAAAAAAAGAACAATCCTTCATTTCATGATCTACTTTCAATGAATCTGACCTAATTTTATTGTGGAACAGTTATCTGAACTCCCTTTCCCACCCTAGATGCCTCTGATTTTGGGTGTGCAAAAAACAGAACAAAACGTGATTATTGAATACTTTTGAATGAATTCATGATTTAAAGTTCTCTGGCATCCTGACATCGAAGGTCATTGACGCCGTTAACAATTTTGAGATTTGTAAAGGGGTACAGAACCTAACAAACCTACCTCACTTAACCTAGTAGTTCCCAAGGTTACAACCCCTAGCGGGGAGGATGATGGTAAACCCCAGGTCACAACCTCTAGCCCTGGGTAAAGTCCCCTGACCCCCTTTCCCAGGTCACAAGCGAAAAGTAAATTACAAATAAATCCTAACAATATGGTAAATTAAATCGCGAAAAATTACTTACTTTATGATTGACAACTACATCTCTTTTTTTTTGCCTTGGCAATGTTTAAAGAACCTTTGTAGTAGAAAAAGTGCTGGTCTTCCCTAAAAACTAAGTCAGAATAGCACTTGGGACACTTTAAGCTTTGAGGGATAACACAATGAGCGTTTAATTATTCACTACATCAGAAGTACCGTGAAAATTGGCTCTAGTATCAAAATAGCCAAAGCAGCAGTCATTACACTTAGTTACTTTGAGCTTCATAAGACACATTTGACATTTAACATAGCTGCAAATGAACTGAAGCGTTGTCCCGTGTATTTCTATAATAATACCAAATTTCGAAATGGATTGCACATCCAGCAACAAAACCGGTGTCGCCTGGCCAGACCTGACTTGGAGAGATCATGCCCCTCTTGCCCTGAAAGGTGGCCGACGTTAAACAACCGAGACATCGTTAGGATGGTTCGAATGTGAAGAGGAGGGAAATTACCGATATCACTCAAAGAAATGCAATGAAGAGAGAGACTTTTTTTTTATCCTTTTAAGAAATGTAATCTATTATTATTTCGAAACTAACTCATAAAAATATTTTATCATAACTTTTTTATTTGAATTTTCCTAACCTATTTCTATATATAATTTTCTTGAATAATATTGAGACTGACTAGTCATATTGATATTCATAACACGGAAATATCCTTCGTTTGCATTTTCTTAAGCAATTGCTCTCTCTCTCTCTCTCTCTCTCTCTCTCTCTCTCTCTCTCTCTCTCTCTCTCTCTCTCTCTCTCTCTCTCACATACACACTGTAGCCTACGTATATGTAGGGACTAATAAAGTATCGTTTCAAATAGAACCTATTGGGTCACTAATCATTAGTAAGGGGTCGTTGTTCAAAGTTTCGAAGGTAATGAGTTTTAAAAGGTTAGTTGTTGATTTCAGTGTTTTTCTTTGATTTCGATCATCAAATGATTTTTCCAATGTAATCATTATTTTCTAGATTTTTTTTTTAAAGGTGATGGATGTTACTACTGTATGTGTGTATGTTATGTTTCTACCAATGGTCTATATACTCACGCACACACGCACACACACGTATATATATAAATATAAATAAATATGTATATATATATATATATATATATATATATATATATATATATATATATATATATATATATACATCTGTGTGTGTCATCAGCCGTGACTGGTCCACTATAGGACAAAGTCCCCAGACATGTCACTTTATAAGTTCGTCTTCTCTTCCTTCCCAGCTTCTTTTACAATATTTAGGGACAAATTCTACAATTCTTAATGTCCATCTATTCTCTGACATTCTCGTTATATGTCTTGCCCATGTCCATTCCTTTTTCTTACATGTTAGAATATCTAATAGCGTAGTTTGCTTTCGTATCCATGTTGCTCTATTTATGACTCTTATTGTTGTTATCATCATCATTCTTCCCATAGCTCTTTTAAGTTATAATCAGCTTATGTTGTAAGGCCTTTAGTAAGGCACCAAGTTTTTAATGGTTAAGTTAATACTGTTAGGACCATCTTATTAGACACTTTCCTTTTTAGAAAAAAGACACACACACATATATATATATATATATATATATATATATATATATATATATATGTGTGTGTGTGTGTGTGTATATATATACAAATACAAATACACGCCATATATATATATATATATATATATATATATATATATATATATATATATATATATATATATATATATATATACATATATAATGAATACACAACGTCTCATCTGCGTCCAAAATCGTAGACAGCTTCCCCTTGGACAGATCGTCCTGCAGATAATTTTCAGGATAACAGCAGGAATACATTTACTGTTCTCCATTTATTGTTTGGTATCGACATGTGTTTTGGATCACTTCGTGACCTTTCTTCAGGACTACATTGACTTTAGGAACTACACTATAATATAAAGGTTATGGTGGTGAATATTTGATATAATTTTCACCTTCATAACCTTTATGTTAAAGTGTTGTCTGTCTTAAGTACACCCAGCAACAAAACCTGTGTCACCTCGCCAGACCCGACTTGGATGCATCTTAATATTCTTGCCCTGAAGGTGGCCTGACGTTTAAACAACCAAGACATCGTCAGGATGGTTCGGATGTGAGGAGGAGGGAAACTACCGATATCAATTAAAGAAGTGTGAGGATTAATTTCATATGTATATATATATATATATATATATATATATATATATATATATATATATATATATATATATATATATATATATATATATATATATATACAGGTATGTAAGAGATAGAGAAGTCTTATCTCTTATTCTTTTAAGAAATGCAATCGTTTTCGAGAACAGTTATCAAAAAATATAATCACAACGATTTATTTGAATTCCTTATTAAATTTTTGTATGGAAAGTCCTTAAATATTGTAGGAATTGACTATTCCAATTAATACACGTCAGAATGATATATCCTTTGTTTGCATTATCCTAACAGCTGTTCTCTCTCTCTCTCTCTCTCTCTCTCTCTCTCTCTCTCTCTCTCTCTCTCTCTCTCTCTCTCGAGAGAGAGAGAGAGAGAGAGAGAGAGAGAGAGAGAGAGAGAGAGTTCAAGAATAAGTTAGATAATATCATAAGTTTTCTAAATGCTTATGTATCTAATAATTCATGTCAATTGGATGTGCCTAAGGATCACACAAGACCGCTAAATACTTTGCAAGTTGGTGTAGGAATTGTTTCTTTCGGGTGAAGATTCTATGTTCCAAAGATGTTCAGTGACCACCTAAAAACAATGTTAGAACGATATATGCCCGTTTTCATTGCGAGTTGGAATCATTGATAGCAGAGGTTATCAGTAGGGGTTATACCATCATCATCATCACTTCACAAATGTTAATAAGCAAACCACTTCCAGCCATACATTAAAATCACCCAATTGCCACCTATCCACCATCATCTTTAACCCCCACCTCGTTATATCCTTCTACTCCCATCCCCACATGTTTGAGGTTTAAAGGTCTCAGTTATGATGAGATCCTTCTGCTGGAAGTTTTTTAGTAAAGGAAAAACAAAATACTAAGATGACAATATTTCATACAGTTTGCTTTCCAGGTGCTTACAATTATTTCAAAACTACAAATAACAAAGTAAATATGCAAAAGACTGATTGAACAGATATCGAGAGTATTGGATTTCTTGAAGAGCTTACCGACAAATAAAATCCTAACAATACGAAGAGTCACTGCTAAGGAAATATTTCCTTTTGTCTTGGGTCCTCCGGACATCTAGGGCTATTGTCGCCGAATCAGATAATTTGAGTAAACAAGGAGTTGATAGTATAATCTTTTATACCCTAAACCCTATATACCACTACATCATTATAATAATGCACCAATGAACTTTCATTGCATGTCATCTCACATATTTTATTTTAACTAATCACTTCTGAAACAACATAAATTATGTTAACTGATGATGCATTTTAAATATCTAACCTTAAATTAATATAATTGATATATAAAATAATACTATTTTCTCTAAGAGAGCCGGAGCCAAGTAGCCCTTGACAAAAGCTGATCCCAACCACACCGAGCTACTTGGCTCATGATCGAAATCAAAGGAAAACACTGAAATCAACAACTAAATCTTTAAACCTCATTACCTTTGAAATTTTTAACAACGACCACTTATTAATGATTAGTGACCCAATAGGTGCTATTTGAAACGATACATTATTAGGGCCTAAATATAATGCGTAGAGTGTATGTATGTGGAGAGAGAGAGAGAGAGAGAGAGAGAGAGAGAGAGAGAGAGAGAGAGAGAGAGAGAGAGAGAGAGAGAGAGAGAAGGGGGGGGATGCTTAGGAAAATGCAAACGAAAGATATTTCCGTGTTATGAATATTAATATGAATAGTCGGTTCCAATATTATTCAAGAAAATTTTATTTTTAAGTAGGATAGGAAAATTCAAATAAAGAGTTATGATAAAATCTCTTGATGAATTGGTTTCGAAATAATATTAGATCACATTTCTTAAAAGAATAAAAAATGTTCTCCCACTTTTCATATATATTTCATTCATCATCGCATTTCTTTGAGTGATATTGGTAATTTCCCAACTCCTCACATTCGAACCATCCTAACGATGTCTCGGTTGTTTAATGTCGGCCACCTTTCAGGGGAAGAGGGGCATGTTCTCTCTAAGTCAGGTCTGACCAGGCGACACCGGTTCTGTTGATGGGTGTACTTTTATAAGTTCCCTATTGGAAACATCTTTATGTGATGGTGGTGGAACTTAAATGAAGGGAGCGTAATTGGTAAAAAAAAAAGCTAGGTAATGATTGCGTCATAAAAAAAAAAATAAATAAATAAAAAAAATAAGAGCTCGCAAAAGCAAGTGCAAGCAACGCATGCGCAAGAATTCGCCATCAGCTTCCCAAATGTAAACAATGAACTTAAGAGCGAGAAATAGACTTCACATTTTAATCGACCCACAAGTAGGTTATTAGGCGCCAGCCCCATTTAACATATAGAGAGTAATACCAAACTAGCCAGCAATCCAGCAATCGTCCATTTCCTATAGCTACTTTCAGTTTCGTTAGTATTGAAGTATCATAATTAAGTCTCAAGTTTTTCTTTTTATGTGCATTAAATTTCTAATATATGAATCAAATGTGAACGGCAAATATATGATACTTTAATTTCTAGCCAAATACATGTCCCACAAATTTT
>NC_090754.1:5327810-5332810 GCF_036898095.1 Palaemon carinicauda | reverse complement strand
AATCCATATGGCATATTATTGTTATGAATAACTAAGATTCAACATAGCCATACACATGTTGCAAAGAGCATTTCATAAGGTATATGGGGCAATGCAACTGTTGTAAAAGTAATGTACCTGGTGTAAAGAGCAATTCCTATTGTGGGAAAGGTAATGCTTCTGGTGTAAAGACCAATGCTTCTGGAGTAAAGTGCAATGCATCTGGTGTAAATAGCAATAAACGTTTAGCAAATGCAATGTCTCTGGTATAAGAAACAATCTTTTAGGTGTAAATAGCGAAGCATATGGTGCAACGATCAATGTAACTGATATGAAAATTAATGATCTTGGAGTAAATAGCAATGCATATGTTGTAAAGAGCAATATATCACATGTAAAGGATAATCAAATTTGTGTCAAGAGCACTGCATTTGATGTAAAGAGAGATATATGCATATGTGGTAAAGAGCAATACATTTCATGTAAAGAGAAATGCATATGGCTTAAGAGCAATTACTTATGTAAAGAGCAAAGCTTACGGTGTAAATAGCATTGCATATGCAAAAAAAGAGAAATGCATCTCGTACAAAGATCAATTCATTGGGTGGAAAGAATGATGCATTTGTTGTTAAAAGCAGTGCATCTCATGCAAATAGCAATGCATATGGAGTAAAGAGCACTGCCTGGTTCGCCCAGTCATTTTATAAATAAGCTAAAAATTGCAAACAATTTTTAATGTGACTAAAATTCGAATATGTTTTCTTGGCATATTGACTGAAATGAATCCTGGTATGATTAATCGGTCATATTCCCTATTGACAAATTTTGTGCTGATGTCTGGGTAGTTCATGTGTGTGTGAGTGTGTATGTCTGACCTGTTAAACGTAGAAAGCAAGGTGTGTTGTGCGGAAGCACTTTTTCAAACGAAAGTGTTGCTGAAGAAAAACTCGGATTCAAAAGTTATCAATACTGAGTAAATTGAACACTACAGCCAGATAGAGAGAATCAGAGTAGCAACATCTGCAAAAAAAAAAAAAAAAAAATCAAATTTGTGTTATTACATTCTTGGATATTGCGAAGGCATCAGCTGAGTTAGGGATCATATGAACGCCTTGACTGTGATATATTAGGCATGGTCATTTCAGTGTTAGGTGATAATGATAAAAGTGATTGGCCTTTGAGACTCAGGGTTGTTCAGCTATAAAAGAACACCAGTTACCATTCTGGAATCAAATAATCCCCATACAAAGTAATTTTAGGGTTCAGGCCAGTGTAGGTCTATGCTCGCCTGCACTTTCGGAGGAAATTTTGAAAATAATTGTTATTGAATAGGATTTACTTAGAACTTACACTTTTCCATCAGACTCTGTCCGTTCAGATGATTCACCTGAGTGCTCGGCTGATCTAGAAGATCCATCTGAGTGATCTAGTCAATGAGAAGATTTAGCTAACACTGATAGTGACGTTCACACTCATAAAAAAAAATGTTTAAAACGACAACTGAGCACATTAGGCTCACAAACAATGCAAAGTCTATCACAATCAATCAAATACTTATCTGTATGATAAAGCTGAAAATTCATTCCTTTTGTTGCTGTTTTCTTCATTCCGATGGTTCATTGTGCAGAACTACAGCCTATTTATACATACAGTTCACCCTGTTACCCGAATCCTACAGGAATTTTTCATGTGCTTCTAGAGAAAGTAGCATTCTTCAATGGTCAAGAGCAGCTGATGCAGGTCAGTTACCCCGAGCTGCAGGCATGGTGAAACCTAGTCGTTAAGATCGAGCCCCGTGTGATCTCGGAGATAATGTGACAATTCCCATTTGGCTGGTTAATCGAGGTAAAGATAATCCCGGGAATGTTGTATGTGTTATCTTAGATTGTAATGAAAATAACGTGCATCAAATAGCTGTGCTAGAAGAAGTACTAAAGGGACGCTACAGTAAATATTTGTACCCAGCAACTGTATTGCCTTTGCCTTGGTGACGTAAGTGCAGAAAAGGGAATAGGACTTCGTCAAGTAGTACAGCAGTCTTCTAGATTTGGTGGTCAAAGTTATGCTAAGTCAAAAGGAAAAAGAGAAAAAAAATAACACAATTTGCTGTAAATGTTATAAAGAAGGTCGCAAGTGCAATAGCTTGTACCACTCTAGTTTGACCAGTAGGAATGAAAACTGATTTACAGTCTTGCCTTTTTTTGTCACATTTTATTCTTTCATTGTTTTATTATTAACACATTATATTGTCACGTAGGTTGTATTTCATCAAGTATACTGTCTTCTTATCTATATCATTATACTACCCAATTTTAGTTAATATGCCAAGAAAATACATTTTAATTTTAGCCACTTTATAAATTGCCTAAAATTTTTAGCTGATTTTTAAATTGACTGAGTGAACCAGGCAATTCACATATTGCCTGAAAAATTCAGTCACTTTACAAACTGTCTGGATTTAGATATTGACTGTAACAGGTATAAATATATATAGCAATGCATATGGTGTTAAGAGAAATGCATGAGGTGTAAGGAGCAAAGCATCAGGTGTAAATTGTAATACATCTGGTGTAAAGAACAATGCATCTGTGTAAATAGAAATGCATATAGATAATGAACAATGCATAAATTGATAAGAACATTACTTCTGATGTGAAGAGCAATGCATATGTTGTGAAGAGCGTTTCATGTAGTGTAAAAAGTATTACATCTAGTGTAAAGAGCAATACATCTGTTGTAAATAACAATGCATAAGGTGTAGAGAGATATTCATCTGATGTAAAGAGCAATGTTTATGTTGTAAAGAGCAATACATCTGGTGTATAGAGCAATTCTTATGGTGAAAAGAGTAAGGAATCTATCAATAAGAGCAATACATTATGTGTAATAGCAATTAATCTGGATTAAATGCTATGCATTTGCATAAGGAACAAGGCATTGGATGTAAATAACAAAACATATGGTGTAAAGACCAATGCTTCTGATGTAATGTGCAATGTATCCTGTGTAAACTTTGGTCATCATCATCTCTTCCTATGGCTATTGATGCAAAGGGCCTCGGTTCGATTTCGCCAGTCGTCTCTATCTTGAAATTTGAAATCAATACCTCTCCATATATCATCTCCTACTTCACACATCATAGTCCTCAGCCATGCAGACCTTGGACTTCTAACTCTTTTCGTGCCTTTTTGAGCCCAGTTACACGTTTGGTGAACTGATCTCTCATGGAGAGTATGAAGAGCATTCCCAAACCATTTCCATCTACACCACACCATAATCTCATCCCCATATGGCACTCAAGTAATCTCTCTTATAGTTTCGTTTCTAATCCTGTCCTGCTATCTAACTCCAAATATTCTTTCGAGGGTTTTGTTCTTAAATCTACTAAATCTGTTGATTGTTTCATTGTCACACACGACTCATGTCCATACAGAAACAGATCCCACAAAACTGATTTTTATATGTAATTTCAGGCGATTTGATTTCCAAATTTTACTTAACCTAGCTTTCAGTAAACTCTAATCCTAATGACCCCGTACTGAAGATAATAGTTCATAAGTACTTAAATTATTCTATTCTATTAATCAATTCTCCTTCCAATGAGATTTCATCTTCCAGTCAATATTCCGTTCTAATCATCATCTGTCTTTCTTCTATTCATCTTGAGCCCAACTTCGTGTGATATTTCATACATTCTGGTAAGCAAGCATTGCAAATCCTGTGGTGTTCTGCTAATAAGGACAGCATCCTCAGCATACTCTACAGTAGGTAAGCTAATTTCCTATTACCAATCCAGTCCAATCTTTCTCCACCATCTCCAACTGTTTTACGCATTACAAAATCCCTCAGGAGGATAAACATCATAGGTGACAACACATTCCCTTGGAGTTCTTCGCTCTTCACTGGAAACTTATTTGATAGAACTCCATTAACATTATCTTTGCACTTGCTATGCTCATAAACAGACTTAATCAAATTTACATATTTAAGAGGAATTCTACAATAACGCAGGACCTCTCCACAAAATTAGCCGGTGGACACTATCAAAGGCTTTCTCAAAGTCCACAATTGCCATCAAAAGGGAATTCCTATATTCTACGCATTGCTGTACAACATGTCGGAAAATAGAAAATTTGGTCAGTACGGCTTCTACCTTTTCTAAATCTTGTTTGTTCATCTCTCAGCTTCCTATCAATTTTTCTCTGTAGTCTCTTTAAAATGAGCATGCTATATAATTTTATAACAACTGACGTAAGTGTGATGCCTGTGACAATCAATGTATTTTGTGTAAACAAAAATGTATATTGTGTAAATGGAATGCGTCTGATATAAGCAGCAATGCATCATATGTAAATAGCAAAGCGTCTGGTGTAAAAAGCAAACATCTGGTTTGTATAGTGATGCTTTTAGTTTTAATAGTAATGCATATGTTGTAAAGAGCAATATATTTGGTGTAAAGAACAACGCATTTGATGTAAACAGAAATGCATAGCATGTAAATAGTAATGCATCTTCTATTAGGAGTAATGCAATTTCTCTGGTGTAAAGAGCAGTGCGTGTAGTGTAAAAAACAATGTGTACAGTGTAAAGAACAATGCATATGTTAATAAGATATATGCATCCCACGTAAACTGTAACGCAAAAAACATATAAACAATCCATATTATGTGAAGAGTAATTCATTTGTTGTAAATTGTAATGTATGCGGTGTAAAGAGAAATATATCGGGAGTAATGAGCGAGGTATTATGGAGGATCGAGAGAGAGCCAGCCAGCAAAAGAAAGAGTTAGTTTAATGACTGACCGTAGCCAGAAGAATAATTGAAGGCTGTTTGTTCACATATTTTTTGTTAGATAGGTTAGAATGATAGTGAATGTCTCGAGTGATTATTTTTTCTTATTTCTGATAACAGCTGAAGGTAATATATTTTAATGCTATCATAATGAAAGAATTATTTCTTATTTAACAGAAAGTGTATTTGCTCTAAGCGGTCAGACCAAAATCTCCCTCCATCACCAATA
>NC_090754.1:5267810-5320310 GCF_036898095.1 Palaemon carinicauda | reverse complement strand
TTTGATCAGGGTCAACACAATTTTCAAATTACATGTATATACATGTACGGTCTCCTATATTGGTAAAATTTATTGATGGCATGTACTTGTCCGTTTATTGTCTCAGTACTTTGCGTTTATTATACGCATACAGTGATAAAAAGCACGGTCGATACAGCCATCATTTTTTTTTTCTTCCAAAACGAACTTAAGACACATTCAGTGAGTAGATTTGCTTGTTGTATAACACTAGTGCATATAAGTCTAGCGTTCTTAATTCGTCGGGATGACCAAAAATATGACGATATTTATAATGACCATTTCTCGTCCGTGGTCCCCTAATCAAACCCTCTTTTTTGTTATCTGATTATTTTGTATGCAGTAGTAAGCCATTGATTTCTGGTGTTTTCGTATGTATATAGATCCAGGTTAACCCGATCACAGCATCACTTGTCCAAACAGTCGTCAGTGGGGCTGCTAAACAGAAATCGGACAACCTCGATATCATCTTTGAATACAAAGTGAATACCAAGTACCCAAAAGTGGCTTCGGAAAACGAAAAAGCCAATCTTAGAATACTATACTCTGTTAAATTTACGAAGGTGAAGGTGCATCTAAAGACAAAAACACACGATGCCATATTTTCGACTTCGTAGTATACCTTCTCACCTCACTAAATTCTTGTAGTGATCTCCTTTGGGAATCGACCACCAATTAAAAATAATATTTTCTCCGAAGGCCACAGCTGAAATGTTTTTCTGTTTTCTTTTGTCATATAGTCTCTTAAAATAAATATTTTATAATTTTTGTTGGCAGATCAACATGCTCACTATATTTTCTTGTTATCAGTTTGTTTTTAACATTTTAATGATACAATACCCGTTTGCCTTCTTATTATTTTTGTATTCTAACTTTATATCTTTCGTTTATTTCTTTCTCCTTATTTGTTTCCCTTCCTAGTAGGGTTGCACCTTGGCTAATTACAACAACAACAACAACAACAATAATAATAATAATAATAATAATAATAATAATAATAATAATAATAATAATGATAATAATACAGGAGAATGCAAAGAATTTCATACTTCTAACTTTTATTTTGAAGTTAGTTTTTCGATATAGATCAGAACTTCTTTGTTGATATGAATGACAACGTAAATTTTTTTTTATAAGATTCTTCATTAGAGGACTCAAGACTTCTTACTAAAGAATCAATATATTTATCGATTACCATATCTTGCTTTGCATGGTCCTCTTGTAATTTTTCGGCGTGTTTTACTCCATTCGTCCAATTTTCTTTTGTCACCGAATGCAGTGATTTCCTTTTTTTTTTTCCTCTTTTTTTTTTAAGTAGGCTTACCCTTAAATCTACCATAGGTCTTCGCTTGTGCCCAAATATGTTCAATCGGATTGTATTGACAATGGTTTGGAGGAAGACGAATGCCCCTGTGACCATTTCAACTGCAATTTGATCAATCGTGTATGCGTTATCTATGATTCGGGAGTATTCCTTGACTATTTCTAAAAGTTGAAACTTTTGCATATTGTCTCTTGGTGATACGCTTTTTTGATGAGTCATTATCTTGTTTGTGCCTTGTTGTTTGATGCTGTTGGAGGTTTACCTAATTTTTCTCTATGATATGATGCGTTACCATTACAATTATGGAAGATTGGAATATATTCGGTAGCGATTGCTTACGGAAGTATTGTCCAGAATTACGTCACAGTTCATTTGACTGTGATAGTAGTTTTGCTTATATTGGTTGCTTCTGTTGTACAAAAAAAAAAAAAAAAAAAAAAAAAAAAAAAAAAAAAAAAAAAAAAGGCTTTACAAGCATCAGTAATAGGACTTCCTTTCTGGTTTTCGAAGGCAAAATATTTTGACACGTTATAAACAATCTCTCGTGCTTGACCAGTAAGTATTGTATACCTACTGTTGCTCTGTATGGGGATGAATGACCTTACATTCTAGCTGACAAAAAGTTTATGGTGCTTTTTGTGTGCCTCCCTTGATTGGCTATAATCTTTAAGGCATCTCTGTTACAGCGTTCGTTTGTAATTCTCTCTCTCTCTCTCTCTCTCTCTCTCTCTCTCTCTCTCTCTCTCTCTCTCTCTCTCTCTCTCTCTCCTACATCTGGATGTGCAGCGCAAGCAGCAAGCTACTTTCGTCGCAGGTGGTTCCTGCTATTACCTGCCCGCAAGGCAAGGAGGTTTAATAAGGGATACTTTCTGACGAAAGCCGATTAACCAATGTCCTTCGCTGACTTGAGAAACTATATCCAAAAAGTGGCAATTTTGTGTCTCGTTTCTTCATAGTACGACTGAATAATGTTACAAAACAATAACAGTTTGAAGTTTAGTTTTTCATAGGATTAAAGTTTAACACTTAAAGTAATGGTATTAATTATAACCATCAAATTGCACCCTTTTCTCTTTATTTTCGAAACACTGACAGAAATATGGCATGTGGGTTTTTTGTCATTAGGTACATCTCAAACTCCGTAAATTTGAAAGAGTATAGCAACAGAGTACACATCTCGCTGTGAATATTTGTGTCAATTTCTCCACGCATATTGCCCTGTGAAGCTCATGCACCTGAAGCACATGAATAGCATCTATTTGAGATTATAAAAGAAAACAACTCTTTTTCTTAAATACGAAAAAAAACTTTTTTTCTACTGCAGCGAAGTCGGCAATAAATGCATGATGCATATGTGCACTCATATAGATTAGTTCCTATTTCGATGAGGGGGTAACTTGAAAACATGGGGGTAGCTTGAAACCGGTTTCAAACTACCTCCCCGGTAATCTGAAACCGGTTTAAAGTTACCGGGGGGGGGGGGGGTAGCTTGAAGCTGGGGGTAGCTTGAATCCTTTACACCGGTACCTCATTTTGGGCTTTTCTCCGGGATCTGAATTATTATCTTATTTGTAATTCAAAGATTTCTCGTAAAGTAAACCTTTGTTACTTGTATAAAATAGTCAGCAAACATGTCAGAGTTTAACGCATCTCAGTGTTTTGACAAATTTTGTGAAGATCCACAAATTGAGAAGTTAAGTGATCTTAAGAAATCTAGCATAGTGAATTTAGGAAAACATCTTGAGCTTAATGTTAAAATTTCAATGAAGAAAGAGGATATTAAACATGTGTTAGCTCAACATTTGGTTAAAGACATTGTGTTACCCCAGAATGTGTTAGATACGATAGATAGATAATCACTGTGCTCTAATTTACCAGTTGTCGAATTTGAAATGCATAGAATTGGAGCTCGTTTAAGAAAAAAAAGAGTTAGAAGCTCAGGCTGAGCATGAAAAATTAAAATCAGAAGCCGGGTTAAAACGTGAACATTCAGAAGCCGAGTTAAAACATGAACAGTTAGAAGCTGAGCGTGAGATAATGGAAACAGAGTTCAAATGGGAACAATTACAGGCTAAGATAAAACTTCAGGCCATTAATGTTGAAAAAGAGTTAGAACTTGAAAAATTTAGGAAAGCTAATTTCAATGTTGCAGGTAAAACTAGATCAGATATTTTTAGGAAGATAGGGTTGTGCCTCCTTTAAATGAAATGGATTTAGATGAATATTTCCTGTTTTGAGAGAAAAGCTAAGAGATTCGGGTGGCTAGCAGAAAATTGGGATTATATGTTGTCAGGAGTTTTGCGTGGTAAGGCGCAAGAAGTTTATGCTTCTATTCTAGATAATAGAGTTGATGATTATGAATTCTTAAAAGATGCAATTTTAAAGGCCTATGAACTAAGTCCCGAAGGTTATAGGATGAAGTTTAGGAGTTGAACAAAGAAAGATAACAAGACACTGTAGAAATTAGTAGAGAATAATCAGTTTGGTTTGATAACTGGAGTAAAACAGCAGTGTGCAGGCATGATTTTGATAGATTAAGAAGAATTATTTTAATTGACCAGTTTAAAACTTGTGTTAGTGGAAATATTAAGGTTTACTTAAATGAGAGAGTTATCTATCCTTCGTGAAATAGCTGTATGTGTAATAGTTAGTTATTACATGTTTAAAACACATGATGTAATATGTCATTGTGGAAGAAGAAGCTTGCGTGAGATTTGCTGTAGTCAGACAAAATCATAACAGGATGCATTTTGCATCTCTCAGCAATGTAACATTCTTATGAAGCATAAACACAAATGCATACCGTGTGAAAGATTGTGTCGCCATCGGATGCAGGTGTCTTCCTAGACTAATGTAAAGTTTACATATTGTGTTTAAATGCTGAGATAACTAAATATACGATATCTGTGATATCGATATTTTAGGCAGTTCTTATCTATACTTCACCTGAATTGGTTATCCGACCAAACCAGCTATACTCCTGTGATGGAGATGTTAACACTGTTGTTTTTAGAGAATAAACCATTTTAAAGTTAACATGCTTGACTTTATTTCAAGACTCAACATCTCAAACAACACATACTCAATGTGTGTTAATAACAGTAGCACACTAATAAATGGTGGCAGCGATAAAACTCTAAGAATCAGAGAAAGATCTTCAAGAAATCAACAATAAGACTCTAAGAATTAGAGCAAGATCTTCAAGAAATCAACAATGAAGCTGTAAAAACCAGAGAAAGATCTTCAAGAAATCAACAGTAATGAATCTACAATTTTGACTAAGTATCATAGTCCATCGAAGAATAAAACATTTAATGAATGTTATACATACAAACTGATGAACTGGATCTTCAATCAACATCCTAGGAAACCCAAGGACTGACGTTCAACGCTTACAAAACATATCCAGGAAGCACTACATTCAACAGAAATTGGACCGAAACATTCACCCAAACATCAAGAGAGAGAGAGGAAATCGGACCGAAACATTCACCCAAACATCAAAAGAGAGAGAGAGGATATGACGACATCACACAGAACCATATAAAGCTAAGTACAATTTTCTTATTCATTTCAGTTTGGGCAGTGAAGTGTAGTTATCACGAGTCGTTAGTCGATTATTATCGGGGTGAGTGGTTTGCTAATCTTTTATTATCCTTTCATTAAAGGAAACTGTGTTCAACTCCGAATTCTCATCTAGAATTTTTTCTCTCTTTGTGCTAATTCCTTTTTCTTTCGGAAATTCTCAGGAAATATCTTTTTGTTTCGTTTTCTTTCAGAAATTCTCGGGAAATGTCTTGGGATTAGTAGCATTGTTTTGGGGAATTTTGTTATAATCTTTATCGTTGGGTGCTTATGCGTTTACGCAGTGGACGTCTGTATTCATATAGGTATTTTGATAGAATTGCAAGGGGTCGAAGAGATAGGAAAAGAAATACAGTAGTCATGACGCCCCCTGTGAGCCCCATCCCTGGACCTAGTGGCGTAGAACAGATTAATCCTCTCCCGATTCTGACGCTTGTAAATGCCAGGTCTGCAATCCTTCCTTTTCAGGGTCGGGTTAATGGGTTCTTGCCTCAAAATGTGGAGTCATGGATTTCATCTGGCGATGCCCATTTAAATGCCAAACAAATCGTAGACCCTTTTGTACAATTACAAGAAGCTAAAAGTTTTATAGATTTTTCCAAGGGGGATGCGAGTGCGTATTTAAGAGGTGTTTCATTTCAAGAAGCAGTTACCTGGGATGATTTCAAAGTTAGGTTACGGGCGGTCTATGGGGGTGAAGAAGCCTTGGATGTAGTATTAACGTTAATCAAGCCACTATGAATCGGCTTAATGTTATTGATAGAGCAGCTCTCATAGCTGATAGGCTTAATGAATATCAAGATATTTTAGGTAATTCCACTTGGGTTACTAGAGATAACATCTCCGTGAAGGATTTTTTACGATTAATGTATTTAACTTGCATGACACTTATGTTGCCTGAAGCTTTAGTGCGGTGTTTTGATAAAAAGTTAACGCCTGCAAGTACGGAATTGGATGTATATAAACAGATAAAAAAACACATGTGTAAGTGTCCTGATCTTGATGCCGTGTTAACTCAAGTTTTTGCAAAGAATGAAACAAAGCCACAACAAGTAAATGTAGTTAATAATAGTCAAGTTGCGGGAATGGCGTGTTATAATTGCAAACGTCAAGGTCACTTGATCGCGGACTGCAGAACGAAATTCAGTTCGATACATAATAGTTCGACTCATTCATATAGTCAGTGCTACTCGCGTAGGACACAACAGAATCCTAGAAATACACAGTCAATTCCACAGTCAGTTCCATATGGAAATAAAAAGAAAAATCCTCATTTTAACAATAAGAAGAAACAGCCAAACGTCAATGTAGTTCAGAGTCCGAAACAAACAAACAATTCTTCAAATAACGCTGAGCCTGGGTCGTCAAACCAGAACTTGCAAAGTCAGACTAATTTTCAGAATGTGCAGAGCAAAGTAAATACCACATAATTAACTCCAGTGGGGAAGAGAGTTATGTTGGGTCAAGGTCATTCATGTCAACATCAATAGTATTGAATAATCAATTTAATGTTTTATCAGATCATTGTGAGGCAATAGATTTTCCTATGAAACACACGACCGAATTAAGTAAAACAGTGCATGCTCCCGTAGATTTCCAACGAATTCATACAATAATAAGCCAAAATGAGTTACGACCAACCTTATATGCTGTAAATTTCGAACACAAATCCTTTACGTTATTTTTTGACTCTGGTAGTCCACGTAATATCATGGATTTTAGGACATATCATTTGTTGTTTTCGAACTTTCCGATAGAAAAATCCGGAGTGAGACTCTCGGGTATAGGAAATAATGAATTAAATGTCATAGGCATAACTCATGTTCAATTCAAAGTCGGTAAACGGACGTTTGCCGATACATTTGTTGTTGTACAAAACATTGATATGTATCCAGCTGTAATTATAGGATACCCATCTATGGGAAATCAAAACATTATCTTAGCCCCTGCCAAGCACGGTGTGTATATCAAAGGGAAATTCTATAAGTCTTCTAATACCTTAAAATCAGTTTTGGATAAAAAGGAGACGACAAGTGTAACCGTAACGTACGTTGAAGAACCAATAACTTGTCTCACTAATAAAGAAATAATATACACGACCCAGCAGAATTCTCGTTCACCCGTAATATCATCTTGCACGCAATCTATCGAGCCAAACGTACCTTCAAATTTAATAGTGCAAATAAAGAAAACATTTCTGGGATCTGAAATATTAATCCTTTCCGACACTTTGAAAACTAACGGATTGTCTGTCACACAAGCTATTTATACAGTAGGCTCAAATCAACAATGTAATATTGAAGTTTGTAATCATTTAAATAACACTTTAGTAATTCACAAAAATCAACATATCTTGGATGTAGAAGTTTATAAACATCGTATTCTTACCGTTGCTGAAATCAATCACGCTCAATCAGTTGCAGATGAATCCCTTTTGCAATCTATTAAAAATAAAATCAATAAAGACATTCAAGACGAAGAAATTCAGCAGAAAATTTTTGGACTTTTAACTGAATATCATGATGTTTTTTCCACTACGGTTTGATCCTTAGGAAAAACAGATGTGATCGAGCATCAAATAAGGTTAAAGGACAAGCAGAAAATTATCTATGTACCCTCGTACAGACTCCCTATGAAATTACAGAATGAAATAAATGATGAAGTAGGTAAAATGCTAGAAGAAGGAGTCATTAGGAAATCAAACAGCCCTTATAATTTTCCATTAATAGTTGTACCGAAAAAAGATTGAACATGGCGTATCTGACGATATTTTGTCTTTGTTAGGTCAGAATAAATATTTTACCAGTTTGGACTTACTTAAAGGCTTTCACCAGATATCATTAGAAGAAGATAGTATCCCATACACAGCCTTCAGCACAGCCAGGGGACATTATGAATTTTTACGGATGCCTTTTGGTTTACGTTGTGCTCCCATAACATTTACAAGAATGATTAACATAGTGTTTGGAGACTTGTTAGGGGATATATTGCATGCCTATATGGACGATCTTGTAATCTTTTCCAACACCTTAGAAGAACATCTACGTAAGTTAGAACTAGTACTACAGAGATTAAGACAACATAACTTAAGGGTGAAGATTAGTAAGTGTTTGGGTTTCATGGTGTCAAGCCAAGGTCTTAAAGTAGTCCATGATAAGGTGTTGGCTATACGTAATTTTCCCATACCTACTAATGTCAAGGGAATACAGCAATATCTGGGTTGTAGTGGATATTACAGGCGTTTTATACGCAACTATTCAATAATAGCCGCTCCTTTAACTGATCTTACGAAGAAGGGCGTAGATTTCATATGGTCTGAGCATCATCAACAGGCATTTAATACCTTGAAAGATGAACTGTGTAGTTCTCCTATCTTAAAATAACCTGATTTCGGTAAGGAATTCTTCATTGCAACAGACGCCTCAGACTTAGGAGTAGGAGGGGTATTGCTTCAGCAATATGATAAACAATTTTTCCCGATAGCTTTTTATTCTCGAAAACTGAGAACTTCCGAAAGTAAGTATGCAGTAATAGACAAGGAAGGGCTAGCTATTGTTAATTCACTAGTGCATTTTAAGTTCATAATATACGGTTATCCCGTTAAGGTTCTTACTGACCATAAACCACTAACCGAGTTCTTTAAAGGCTTCAACCACAGCCCTAAACGAACTCGGTGGCATTTGATCATTCAAGACTTTGGCGCGAGAATCGGGTATTTACCTGGGAAAGCAAATATCATTGCGGATGCGTTATCACTCAACCCCGAGTCATCTTGTACGGAGCCTTTAGCTGAATTAATAGATATATCAACATCCATGCCTATTGTTAAAACGATATCTGAAGAAGAAGATTTAGGTTGGAGCGCAGAATTAGTACAGACTGAGCAAAGAAAAGATCAGAAAATAGAAACAATTATAAACGCTTTGAAAGGCAATCATAAGGAAAAGGGATATATAAAGTATAAGCAGCAGAATTATATAATCAAAGATAATATTCTGTGTAGGACAGTGACAAGGAAAACCCGCAATACACCACATGTAACTATCGACCAGGTAGTGGTACCAATCTTACTTATTTCCACTGTCCTGAATTGGTTGCATGGAAATCCATTACATGGACACCCGGGGTTCTCATTAATGTCACAGAAAGCCAAATCATTGTTTTATTGGCATACAATGCTTACAGATATAAAAAAACACATAGCTAATTGTCGCACAAGTCAGGAAAACAAAGGGCATATGAAAACACCTGCCAGCCTAGGGACTTATCCCGTGCCCAATCAGCCCTTTGAAAGAATACATTTAGATTTGTTAACAGGATTTTACGAGTCAGACAGAGGAAATAAGCACCTCTTAGTAATTGTAGATGCTTTAACTCGATATACAGAACTAATAGCGCTTAAAACTAAAACTGCGATTGAATGCGCTAGGAAGTTTTACGAGTGTTACATTTGTAAACATGGAATTCCACACATGATAATCTCAGACTCGGGTGGAGAATTTAATAATCACTTTCTTACCTCATTGTGTAAATTCCTTAGCATAAAGAAAATAAATACCATGATATATCACCCAGAGTCGAATGGGCTAGTGGAAAGAGCAAATAGGAAGGTTTTAAATATATTAAGAGTAACACTAGGGGGATCAGACCCCAACTGGGATATTGCAATACCTGCGGTACTGAGTACTCTGAATCATTCATATCATATATCAATTAAAATGTCACCGCATGAAGCATTGTATGGTACCCCAGTTAGAACGCCTTTCCATGTATTAACGCCTACAACTAATCTATCAAATCCTTTAAAAGAATGTATAAATGCAAGCAAAAGTCGATATGATATCCTTCGAAAGAATTTAGAAGAATCACAAATCATAATGAAAAGGAATCATGATAAAATAGCGAAGACAACTAAAACATATACCGTGGGTGATAATGTATACATACAGGTAAATGTACGTAAAGGACTCAATTATAAACTAACACCTAAGTTTGAAGGCCCATTTAACATTTTGGAAACATTAACGGCCAATAGGTTTAGAGTTCAAAACGTATCCCAACCCACGGATGAGAGAATAGTACCATTGGCTCACATAAGAAATAAAAAAAAAGAGAGGGAAAGAAGTGAGGGAAAGATTTTTATTTGTATGTTAAAAGTTTTCTTCTTATTACAGGAGTAATTACATATATTTCTCTCGTTACAGGTTTACAAGATGAATTTTTTGTTGTTGGGAGTGATATTGTCCGCTCAGACATTTTTCTTGTGTGGGATGAGCTCTAAAACTAAAAGTATAGATCTTAAATGTGGCACTATAGTTGAAAGACAAGAAGACGTTTTTATTACATCAAGCAACGTAGTTGTAGAAGTGCATATGCAAGCAATTTTTCTTCCAGAGAATGATGTCACTAGCTTAAAAAGCACCATTTCAAGGTTTGCTGTTTCATTAGATGAGTTGCATAGAAGACATTTTCATTTGACTACAGAGAGTTCGCTTGGATCGACACTAAAAGTTGCAGAGATGCTATCTGATGATTTGCAAAATAAGACTTACGAGACAGAATCTTTGGCTCGTGACCTTTTGATGTGGACTGTAGGACACGAACATAAAGAAAGACGAAACCCGTTTATTTTTGCTGCATTAAACATCTTTGGGTCTATTGTAAGTTTAGGTTTAGGAATTTCCAATCGTCTTAAGATTAGTAATCAAAATAAAAAAAATGAGTTCTTGACTCATGAAGATGAATTGATTATGTAAGAACTAAGGAATCAGTTAGCTTCAATCAATCAAATTATGGATTTAGTAAATGAACATTCAAGTAATATCAGTCAGATTATGGAAGTACAGGATTTGTTGGCAACGTTAACGTATTATGATTCAAAAATAGATCACATACATAACAGAATTGCACATTTCATTGCGAAATCAAAAGATTGTGTAGAAGCTATCACGTTAGCAACTAAAGGTGTACTGTCGCCCCATTTGTTGCCTATAAAATACTTAAAGTTAGTTCTGGAGAACGGACGGGAGAAACTAGGCTATATTCCTTTGTTAGACGCACGTAGGTTAGAATGTTATTACAGCCTAATTACAGTAAGCGTTGAAAATAACAAGATTATGATTACAATTCCCTTTGATTCTTCTGATGCCTGGTAATCTTACAGGATATCACCATTTCCGACTTTCATGACGAATCACTCAAATCCAGTAATATCCAGTTTGACAGGACACGTATTGATTTCCCCAGACAAGGAAACATATACGGTCATTAAAGACTTAAATCAATTAACTCACTGTTCAGACGCAATGGATAGAAAAATATGTACAGCTGACTCATTTGAATTCCATAAAAACTTAATGGATTCATGCAAGTTAGGTATAGTGCTAGACAGTGCTCTCTCCCATACAAGTGAAAATTGTCTGGATAAGCTTTATCCCTTTGACAATAATGAGTTCAATTGCAGACTGAACAACGGCTCGTGGATACGATACGACAAGGACGGCTTCAATGTATCATGCCCGGACGGATCCACGTCCTATTCCAAAATCTTCGTTGCAGCAGATGGTTGTATCGGGACTTCCCCTAATTCCATGGTGACCGGGATCAAGACCATCATCAGAGAACGAGCCTACTTCGCGAACTTCACATGGTCGTCTACAATGCCATCACTACCTCTCCCATACAACAAACAGGTAGCCAAGCGGTTGATGAAATTGACCGAGATGGACCACCTGTCACCGACTTATAAGGAATTTCTTCACCCCATACTACTAGCAGGAACAGTTGTGACGGTGATGATATTTATCGCCGTTAACATCCTTGTTTGGCGTAGGTTAAGGAACAGTTTGCAGCTAAAACAGAACGTTTTGCCATGTCCAGACAAAACTCCTTATTTAATTCAGTTTAAAGCCGTTTGAAAGTGGCCACTTCATTCGCTAAAAGGAGTAAAATTGTCTGGCAATAGCGTGTGTACGAAAAGCTGTTAGTACGCTAGTAATATGTAATTGAAGAGACTATAGAATATTTGCATTTTTAAAAATACATTTAAAAAACATTTAAAAAATAAATAATTTTTTTCTCTCGGCATCTAATAAAATATATAAGCCGGAATGTTAAAAGAAAAGAGAAAAAAAAATTAAAAAAAAAACAGAATCTATGGGCATCTAATAAAATATATAAGCCCTATATATATATATATATATATATATATATATATATATATATATATATATATATATATATATATATATATATATATATATATATATATATATATATATATATATATATATATATATATATATATATATATATATATATATATATATATATATACGAAACCGTGGTACGTGTACGTACCAGGAATTCGTGTTTGTGCACTAAAATTTAATCTTTATCAAGGTAACAAATATATTTATTAATTTCCGTATTGTGTTAATCTATGTTTCTGACAAAGGTAACAATTATTCTTTAACAAGTTACCGAATCATATGGATATCAGTATTTTTTTTTTGGTACCATATAATCATTTGCTAGCAATGTACCATATATGTGAACTGTATTTATCATGCATTTTTTTTCTTTGCTTTGGTAATATCTTTTCATATGCATTATTGTTATTATTTTTTTTAATGTGCCTATTTGGACATTCGTCCTCATTTGCTTATGGCTAAAGTTAAACAAAGAATAATACAAATATCCAGTCACACTCCTAGTAAATATATTTTGGCGTGTTGTTAAATTTAAAAAAAAAAATTGAGATAGGTGGCCGAGCTGATGTAATAGTTAGTTATTACATGTTTAAAACACATGACGTAATATGTCATTGTGGAAGAAGAAGCTAGCGTGAGATTTGCTGTAGTCAGACAAAATTATAACAGGATGCATTTTGCATCTCTCAGCAATGTAACATTTTTATGAATCATAAACACAAATGCATACCGTGTGAAAGATTGTGGCGCCACCGGATGCAGGTGTCTTCCTAGACTAATGTAAAGTTTACACATTGTGTTTAAATGCTGAGATAACTAAATATACAATATCTGTGATATCGATATTTTAGGCAGTTCTTATCTATACTTCACCGGAATTGGTCATCCGACCAAACCAGCTATACTCTTGTGATGGAGATGTTAACACTGTTGTTTTTAGAGAATAAACCATTTTAAAGTTAACATGCTTGACTTTATTTCAAGACTCAACATCTCAAACAACACATACTCAATGTGTGTTAATAACAGTAGCACACTAATATATGTGCTGAGGATTATGTACTGGCTCACAAGGGGTCTAGATCTAATGCTAAAAGGTTTAATCGGTCTAAAGACTATAGGGATACAGATAGAAAAATAGTACAAATGTTGAAGGTCAATGCCAAGTCTCAAAGCAGCAGTTTGAATAACAAGTCCACTGGTAGCAGTTCTGCAGTATGTAGTTATTGTAAGAATCCAGGTCACACAGTGTCTAAATGTTTTGAGTTGAAGAGGAAAGAAGAAACTAAGACTGTGGCTTTTACTCTACCAAAGTCTTGCTATAGTATGCTACCAGTAGTGGTTAACACTACAAATGACCACGTTTTAGACAGGAAGCCTGTTAATTCTAGTGTTTGTTCCAGATCTGTTTGTAAGGTTTTCCAGCCATATTCTGCTAAGGGCTTTGTTGGTGTTGACGGTGATTCACTGCACCCTGTTTTTATCATACATGTTACTTGGTGTGCCCAGTTACTTGTTTTGAGGGAAGTTGTCCCTGTGACTGAACATTCATTTACTGGGGAGTATGTTCCCATTTGTGGAGTTGGTGGCCATTTCAGTGTTCCCTTGCATTACACGGATCTTCATTGTGACTGGAAGTCAGGACCTGTTGTTGTTGGTGTGATTTCCGAGTTGGCTATGACTGGCATTCATTTTTGGTTTGGTAATGAATTGGTTGATGAGAATGTTCATGTCTGACCGAAGATGGTTAAAGAGCCAATATCTGATCAGGAGTTGAAGGTTCATAGTCCTGATTTACCCACTCTGTTTCCTTGCTATGTTGTAACCCAAGCTATGGATCATCAGAAGACTCAGATGTGTTGCTTCATGATAATGTCTTCAATACTAACTGTTCTCATGAGCTGTCTCATGATGAAACATTGGTATGGAATAATGTCTATGGATGATGTTAATTTTTGGGATCGGCCATGTCGTCCTGATGGGAGGGTTCGTTTAGGTAGCTTTCTAAGGGGTATTTGCTACAGGATACTCCCAGAGAAATCAACCGAAAGTCTACAGGATTCTAACTCCTGGCGCGAGTATCCAGTTAAGGATATCACAAGGGATCAGGGGACGTATTTTTAGATACGACACAGCAATCTTCACCCTGAATAGATTTAACTCTTTAGTGTAAGGGGGAAGAGTGGCGAAAGAAAGGGGGTGCCGTTCTAGGTACCCGGTAGACCTCCTATCCGTACTACTATCGACCACCATTCCTTTACTTGTAGCGTATAAGGTAGGTGTTCTCCCAAAGTTTTCCCGGTGTTTTGTTGCAAGTTTTCGGAATAATCATACAATCTCCAGCATCTTCATCCTCTGGAAAGTTGAGTATTAATTCTTTCCTGTGTATAGTTTTAGGCTTCCTTCTCACAGTTAAATTCCAATAATTTAAGTGTGTTGGGTTGAGCGTTGCCATGACTGGAGGCAGCCATTTTACAACCGCTGTCGCCTATTATCATTACATTTTATTTAGTTAGTAAGGCGACATTTCACTGTATTTAGCTATAATATTAGCTAGTTAGGAAAATTATACAAGTGAATATTGTGCATACATGAATATCATTATTCCTCCTCCGATTATATAATTTTACTTTTCATATACAGCGGGAGCCCCGGCGATACCAACCATGCCGGGATACCCAGTGGTACCAACCATGGCTGTGGCTCCTACCATAGCTAGGCTAGCCTCGCTCATATATACGTTAGTAAAGTGACTCCCCACGTTTAGCCTCACCCTATCATCCCTTACTAATTTGGATGGGGACTTACATCCCCTAGAATTTATGGATAATGTTTGATATACATTCTCGTTTAGTGAAAAGAGGCTAAACCCTTCCTCCCTCCCAGAGTACCGCTGCCATTACAGGCGACAGCCACTGTCTTTCCTCATTGCCGTCGAGTAGAACTCCGGCTTTGGGTTAGATGGTAATTAATCACCGTCTTTCTTCATTGCCGTCAAGTAGAACTTCGGCTTTGGGTTAGATAGTAATTAACTCAGGGTGCCCTTGTCTTACTGCCGACGATGTCGCCAGCAAAGGAAACAGGTTTCCTCTTCCCCCGATGTCCGCTGTCGAAAGTGGGCGGCATACCTGCCGCCACCTATCTTCCCAGTGAACTATAAGACTCTTTCCCTTCCCCCCTCTGTCCTTTAGTGTCGGCATAGCCGTCACAACATTCTTCACTGGTATTCTGACAGTCATCCCGGCTTGCCAGGTTGTCTGCGTTGCCAGCCGGGACCCTACTGGCGACAGTTAGTTCAGCCGCCTTATGTCCTTCCTTCACCGGAAGTGAATGTCACAGGGGGAAGATTGAGCCGGCCCTAACGGCTGCTGGTGGGAAACCCAACATACTTTTGAGAAGTTTTCAGCCCTCTTTTGGTCTGCCATCCACAATTATTGCCGTCGGTGGTACAGATGGTGGCAGGCCTTTTGTGGATGGATGGAAGCTAAAACCAGATGGATTCTTACCCCTTTCATTAGAACTCTCATTCTGGCAAGGAGACAGTAGGTGGCCTACTAGTGCTCCTACACTTCCAAATGTTGTCATAAACCATAATAATAGGAAACTCTCCTTCCCTAATGCTTTCTCTCTCTTTATCACTTAGTGCCGCTAGGTACTAACCTAACCCCGGTAGTGCACCGGCTGAACTACAGTATACAAAAAATACAGTATTACATTCATTTTCTAACATACTCTGTGTTTCATATCACAGTCTATTGTTGGGACCACAATGTAATGTTGATGTTGAGTAATCCCTCAGTACCCAGATGATTTCTTTGATCATCGGGACCCTAATAAATCACTGATCAGTATTAATATACTACAGGTGGATAAAGCTTGTAAAAACACTTACTAACCCTAACTCTAAGTACGAGAGTTTCTTCCACCCTGTATTCTCCCTAACAGAGAATCTAAATATTATTACTGACGGAGGTCTTAGCAATTGCCTGGGAGAGGAAACACAGATATGGGTCTTTCCTATTTCCTTTCCAGCTTACTATCCTAAGATATAATTTACAATGGTGATTACTATTGTTAATAAAATGTATACATTTATATCAGTGATATAAAAAACCGTATACTAATTGAAATCATTTCGTTTACAGGAGGAGCCAATGGTGAAGTGTGCAGCTATATTCTGCAACCACAAGAGTAAGAACTTTTGTGGGCATACGATGTGCAGGACTCATGCCCCCTGCTGTATTGTATCTGGATCCCTGAAGTATTGGAACCCGAAGGGTTGCTCCACCTGCTCAACCCTGCTGGCCAACAGCTTCGGAAAAGCCATCCCAGTCACCACGGAGACTAGGGACACAGCAAGGAAAACCCTTCATAAGTGGGTAAGAGGGTTCCAAAAGAACTCTCCGGGACCTTACCTACCTAATGAATCTCTAAGGTGCCTTCTGTTCCCCAAGGCGCTAGCAAACGCGGTAGTGCCCCAGGAACAGGTCCAGCCTCCTCTCATACAGCTGAAGATCGACGTGAACATCCATAAGGCATTAGAAGGCATGGATATTCACCAAGAACGGATGTCAGAAGTGTCCACCGACACAGAACAGGACCTACTGCAAGAAGGCCCGGAAGGAGACGTGGATCAACCACGGATGGAGGTAGAAGGATCCGTTTCGACGGTAACTGAGGGCTTTTAGTTCACCGTGATGGCATACCAGCCTATGCCGTCAACCTCTTCAACCCCAACTCCTCAACCAACTACAAAGGTCGACAAGAGTGAAACAATCCTCAGGTCAATCCAGCAGATGTTGGAATCGTTCCGGAAGGAACAGGAGGCAATGAAGCAATCCATCCAACAGAACAAGAGACAGATACAGAAAAAGGATCGCCCTGGAACTTTCAGGGGCTCTACTAAGCCCCTTAGAGTATCAGATCTCCCTGACTGCTCCGAAACCAACCCCTGGAGGTACGCGGAGCACATGCCAATGATGAATGGGAAGGTATTCGTCTCAGAGAAGTTGGGGGCCAATTTGTTTGAAGATCTTGTTCTGGCCCAGCTTTTCAGCCTACCCATACTGTTACACGAGACTGTGGGATGAACTTGCATCCCGTGAGGAAACGGTACCGAAGGAAGTCATCGTCTTCGAACATGACAAGGCACAAGCCATCCTTGTAAAGTCCTTTAAAGGAGCCGGATACACCAAGTCCAAAGTCTCAGCACTGAGCAAGAGGCATCCCACCTTTATTGCTCCTTCCTCTATATCTTTCTCCTTTTCGGAGAAAGCTCTAGACTTGGTCATTAAGGCAGTCGAAGAGGGCAAACCCTGCCTAACTCCAGAGGAATGCAAACCATTCTCTCTAGCAATGCCTACTTGCGAGGAGAAGTGGAAAGACGTCCATCTAACCTTCTCCGTCTCGAAATTGTATCCAGAGATAGCAGGCCAGCAATTCAATGAGAACCTCCCAAAGTTGCCAGACCATCTTCTGAGGAGGGAACAGGAGACGAAAGAGAGGTTTGCAGCCTCCCTTTCTCATCAGAACTGCCTGGAAATGTGTGCAGGCCTACATAATGCCGCAGAAATGCATGTTTTCCTGTCTAAGTCTCAGATGGGTACCCTTGTGAAGGACTTATATGCTTTCATCGAATCAAGGAGGACCTGCAGAGAGCACGTGTTTGCCTCAGCAACAGTGAAACACAAACCCAGGAAACTGATTTCAGCGTGCATCAGGGGCAAGGACCTTTTCCCTCAGGAAGTGGTCCGAGAAGTCATAGTCATAGCAGCCACGGAGAATAGGAACCTTCTCCAAAAGTGGGGCATGACATCGAAGAGGAAATCTTCCTCAGACGGAGGTCCCCAACCTAAGAACAAAAAGGCAAAAGACCCCGTACACCTGAGTAACTTCCGGCTGTGACCATGGCCACGGGGCCTCAACTGGTAGCACAGCCTTAAACCACCTCACAGATGGTCCCTCAACAGCTGGTAGCCCAGTCTCCAGCACTTAATCCTGGCTTTGAGAGACAGTCGATCACCTTTCGTCCTTACAAAGGAAAAGGCCCAAGAAGAGGTTCCTCCGGAATCCCCTAACGGGGCAGAGGAGGACCCGGTCACAGAAACAATTCCTCAGGAACCCCCCCCCCCCCCCAAGCACGGAGGGTTCCAGGTAGGGGGTAGATTATACCATTTTCTGGATCACTGGACCTTCGATCCCTTGGCCCACAGCCTAATCACGAATCGACTTGTGTGGAGATGAAGCAGAACTCCCCCCCGTTTTCCAGAATTCTTCCAACACTTCACCCCCTTGTTAGAAAAATATACCTCAGAACTCTTGAACAAGAATGTAATAAGGAAAGCAGAGTCCATCAAATTCCAGGGAAGGCTGTTTTGTGTTACCAAGAAAGACTCAGACAAACTCAAAGTCATTCTAGATGTCTCCACTCAACAAGTTAATCGAGAACAACAAGTTCAGAATGCTTACTTTGCAACACATAAGGACCCTTCTACCCAAAGGGGCGTACACTGTCTCAATAGACGTAGCAGACGCCTACTGGCATCTGCCAGTCAACAGCCCTTTCACCTCCTACCTAGGATTCAAGCTACAGAAGAAGAAATTCGTTTTCAGAGCAATGCACTTCGGACTGAACACAGCCCCAAGGATATTCACGAAGCTAGCAGACACAATCGTCCAGCAGCTACGCTCCAAAGGAGTTCAAGTGGTAGTATATCTAGACAATTGGCTGGTGTGGGCAGCATCCAAGACTACTTGTCGGCAAGCAGCCAATAAGGTGATTCAGTTCCTGGAACACCTGGGCTTCAAGATCAATCCCAAGAAGTCTTGCCTTTCTCCAGCTCAAAGGTTTCAATGGTTAGGAATCCAATGGAACTTAAAGTCACACCACCTCTCCATTCCATCCAAGAAGAGAGAGATAGCGGGAGCTGTCAAGAGACTAATCCATCACAAGAGGATTTCAAGAAGCCGACAGGAAAGAGTATTGGGCTCTCTCCAGTTTGCAGCTAAAAGCAAGTCTAAAGGATGCATCAGGAATCTGGAGAAGATACGCATCAAACGCTCGAAGAGATCAACTAAGGTTGACCGCGACCCGATTGCACACGCTGTTAAGGCCGTGATCAACAGCCAAGAGCCTAGCACGGACAATTCTCCAGCAGCCACAAGAACCATAAGTGGTGATACACACGGAGGCCTTCTTAAAAGGATGGGGAGGCCATTCTCACGAGAGAAAAGTGCAGGGGAATTGGTCGCACCAGTTCAAAACCTTTCACATCAACATCTTGGAAGCTAGGACAGTTTTCATGACATTGAAGAAACTATCCTCTCACAGAGCAATCCACATCAGATTGGTCCTGGACAACAAAGTGATAGTAAAATGTCTAAATCGACAAGGCTCGAGATCACATCACATCAACATTGTGATATTAGCCATCTTCTACCTGGCAAGGAGGAAGGGATGGTACTTATCAGCAGTTCACCTACAAGGGTTCTGCAACGTGATGGCGGAGGCTCTATCCAGGCAAAAGTCGATAGAGACAGAATGGTCCCTAGACACAGACTCATTCTCCTTCATCTCAGAAAAAGTCCCGGAACTGCAGATCGACCTCTTCGCAACGAGCAACAACAAGAAACTACCCTGTTACGTAGCCCCTTATACGGACCCTAGAGCAGAAGCGATAGACGCCATGTCCCTCGACTGGAACAGGTTGAATCGCATTTACCTGTTTCCACCAACCAATCTCCTGCTAAGAGTCCTCAACAAGCTAAGATTCTTCAGAGAGACAGCAGCAGTAGTGGTCACCAAATGGCCCAAAAGCATTTGGTTCCCTCTATTTCTAGAATTGAAACTGAAGCTGTTTCCTCAGCCGATTCCAGTTTTATCTCAAATGGTCCAGAAGTTGACACTCTATGCTTTATCCTCGACAACCAACAACCTACATCTCATGATTTTCTCGGCCAAGCAGCGAACAAAATGTTTGGAATCTCGAAGGATTAAGATGACTTCACTGAAGAGTATAAGTCAAGTCCGACTAGGAGACAATATGAATCATCTTGGAAGAAATGGGTGTCCTTTGTGAAGACAAGGAATCCAACAGAAATATCGATAGATTACTGTCTCACTTTCTTCATACACCTACACGAACAAGGCCTGGCTTCCACCACGATTACCGAGTGTAAGTCGGCCCTGACTAGATCATTTCTGTATGCTTTTGAGGTAGACCTCACTAGTGAAATCTTCAATAAGATCTCAAAAGCATGCACTATCCTCAAGCCGGCAACCCCTCCAAAGCCCTTCACGTGGTCTTTGGACGAAGTCTTGCTCTATGCTCTGAACCTAAAATATGAAGATAGTACTCTAAAGGATCTAACACAGAAAGTCATCTTTCTGTTTGCAATAGCCTCAGGGGCTAGAGTTAGTGAAATAGTAGCCTTATCCAGAAACGAAGGCCATATTCAGTTCAAAGACACAATAAAAATGAACCTTTTCCCTGATCCTGCCTTTCTTGCCAAGAATGAGCTACCCACTATGAGGTGGGGTCCTTGGAAAATCTGCCCACTGAAGGAAGATGTATCTCTATGCCCAGTAGAGTGTCTTAAGGTCTACCTTTGAAGAATTTCAGACTTCAAGGGAGGACAGCTCTTCAGACGCAAAACTTCAGGATTAAACCTATCCCTAAGATAACTGAGAGTGAAGCTCACCTACTTTATTCGCAGAGCAGACCACACACCCGTAGGTCATGATCCAAGGAAAGTAGCCTCTTCGTTGAATTTCTTTCAACACATGGACTTTGAGAGGCTCCGCTTATATACTGGGTCGAAATCATCCGTGGTCTTCTATAAACACTATGCGAAGCAAGTACATGAAATAAAACACTTTGTGGTGGCGGTGGGTAGTCATAAAACCCGTCGTCAAGTGCTGCAATGAACAGTGGACTGTTTTGGGACTCAACAGTGTGTCGGGTGAATAGGTATTTGTACCTTCTATTGCAAATCATTACGATGATTAACAGACTGTTCTATACAGGTACATAATCTGATCAATAACACCAGTGCCGTGTGGACGTTTGCATCACAGTGTTTACGCATGTCTAAAATCTGAGCAAGTCTGACAGATTTGGTTTCACATCTCCATTGAGTGGCATTATTCCGATAATGAAATTATATATATATATATATATATATATATATATATATATATATATATATATATATATATATATATATATATATATATATATATATATATATATATTCTCCCTTTACAGGTGAATATATGAACCCTGATGTGAATTAATGCTGGATCAGATTCTTTTTTGTTGCAATCATATTTAATAATGCAATAGCAAAATAAAGACAAAAAATGTATACGCGTCTTATGTTTTACTCCTCAGTTTTATTTTATCCTTATATTTAGAAAAAAAACTTGAGCTAGTACAGATTTCAGAGGTAATTAAAGGTAACCTCTAGAAAGTTTCCCTTTTGTTCCTACGGAAATATAAACCTTGAATCCTTATTGTCGAAGTTGACACTTTCCCTGCAGGGGGCAGGAAGCACTATGCCTGTTCCAAGCCTAGTGGAAATGACAGTTAACTGGAATTTCATATATAGGTCTAGGAGACCAGATAAGGAATCCATTCAAGGTAGAAGGCACACACACAAATCGACAGATATAGTACTTTCAAGTAATTTCTCTGGTATGCTTCCATCAGGACGACATGGCCGAGACAAAAAAACGGAGTTTGAGCAAAAACCAAAAATCTAATTTTGGGTGAGAATGCCATGTCATTCTGATGGACCCACCCTTTTGCTGACCCCACACGAAACTACTCTATCTGCTGCTATTACTGCTTAAAGACAAGTAAAGGAATGGCTGCCGGTAGTAGTACGGCTAGGAGGTCCACCGGGTACCTAGAACGGCATCCCCTTTCTTTTGCCACGCTTCCTCCTTACATCAAAGAGTTAAATCCATTTGAGGTGAAGATTGCTATGTCTTATCTAAAAAATACGTCCCCTGATCCCTTGCGATATCCTTAACTGGATACTCGGGCCAGGAGTTAGAATGCTGGAGACCTTCGGTTTATTTCTCTGGGAGTATCACTGTAGCAAATATCCCTTAGAAAGCTACCTAAAGGAACCTTTCCATCAGGACGACATGGCATTCCCACCCAAAAATAGATTTTTCGCTTTGCTCAAAATCCGTTTTATATGAGACATTTTTGTTTAATAAGTTTAATTCTGATCTGTCTGACTCCAGTCATATGGCAGAGATAAATGGAGGTGGTTCTCGTAATCCTTTGTCCCATCACAAGTAGATTGAAGACCTGAAGTCTGATCGCTTTCTATACCATTGTTGGAATAAGGTTTCACTGAAGAAGATATCTATAAAGTGCCATGTGTCTACTTCTTTAACTCGGGTTTGCTCCTGCATAAATGGCGACCCCCTGATAAGTCTCCAGAAAATCTTTGGCATACTTTATTTTAGATTTTTGTTCCTGAAATCAATGGCGTTGATGTTCTTATTCTTGCTCATGAACAACCTATGGCAGGTCATTTTTTGTGCAAACAAAACTCCAAGTTGGGTCACAAGACACCTCTATTGGCTTGGTGTTAGGCAGCATGTGATTTGTTTTTGTCACACTTGTCATGTGTGTGAAGTTATAGGGAAGCCAAATCAGTTCATCCCGAAAGCTTCACTGAAATCTATCCCTGCATTTGATGAGCCATTTAGCAGAGTTATTGTTGATTGTGTTAAGCCTTTGCTAAAGAAAAAATCAGGGAACCAATATCTTCTGACGATCATGTGTGTGGCCACCAGATTTCCAGAGGCTGTTCTGCTTCACAATACAAAGGCACAGGTAATTGGTAAGGCCCTGATTAGGTTTTTTACGCAGGTTGGGTTGCCCAAGTCTATCCAGAGTGATTAAGGGAGTAACTTTATGTTAAGGAATATTCCAACTAGTTCTGCTCCAACTGCAGATTCAGTTACGCTCCAGCTCATATCATTCCGAGTCCCAAAGGAGCTCTAGAAAGGTTGCATCAAACTTTTAAGACAATGGTGAAGGCATAGTGCCTGGCCAATAAAGTAGACTGGGATGATGTAGTGCCTCTTGTGCGGTTTGCCTATCGGAAAACTGTTCAAGAATCCCTTGGTTTTAGCCAATTTGAGCTTGTGTTAGGTCTTGATGTACCTTCAATGACAAATGTATTGTTCCATGATGTTGATGTTGGTGATCACGTTGCTGTTAAACAGCATCTTTATCATGAAGCCCCTTGCAAGTGTGATTTGAGGCAGTCTGAGATCCAATATATATTAGATAATCACCTAAATGAGCTTAGTCAAAATGAATGGAGTTCTCCCTCTATTTTAATTCTCAAACCTGATGGTAGTGTGTGCTTTGTCACTAACTATCGCATATTGAATTTGTGCACTGTGGCTGACACTTATTCTATCCTTCAGATAGATGACTGTATTGATCACGCTGGTCAAGCAAAAATTTTCAGTAAATTTGATTTGGCAAGTGTCGTTGACTGAGAGAGCTAAGAGAATTTCGGCATATGTTGCTCCTGATGGGTTTTATTAATATTGTGTGATGCAATGAATTAGGTTTTGCTGGTACTTCCCAAGTGTAATTTTTACATTAATGATAGTGTTTTTAGTAGTGTTTCTTGGGGAAAATACATTTTTGGTTTGAAGGAGCTGTTTAGTAGCCTCGCTGGTGCTGGTTTCATGGTTAATTTAGTCTAGACTGAGATGGGTGAGGGCAGTGTTACTTATATGGGTCATGTGGTAGGTCATGGTAAAGTTAGTCCCAAAGAAGCTAAAGTTGAAGCCATTGTGATTTTTCCAGTCTGTGATGATAAAAAAAAGTCTCCTTCATGTTCTTGGGATGGCTGGATTTTATAGGAAATTTTTAAAAAATCACAAGTTGTTCTCCCTCTCACTACTCTAGCCTCGAAAAAGTTTGTATGGGATAATAGTTGGCAGGAAGACTTTGATTCTGTAAAGTCAATGTTTTTAAGTTACCCAGTACTTTTTGCTGCACGTTTTCAAAAACCTTTTAAGTTGGTACTTGTTGCAAGTGATATGGATTGTGGATGAGTGTTGTTACAAGAAGATAGCTTAGGAATAGATCAGCCTGTTGCTTATTTCACAAAGAAATCTAATTGTCATCAACGCAATTATTCAACTATTGAAAATGAAGCTTTGGCCTTACAGCTTACTCTGCAACACTTTGAGGGGTATGTTACATTTAGCTGTCACCCTATTTTATGTTTTCTGACCATAATCCAATGATTTTTGTACAGAAAATGAAATATAAAAATGAAAGGCTTTTTAAATGAAGTTTGATTTTACAGGCATACAATTTATATACAACACACGTTAAAAGTAAAGATAATGTCTAAGCAGATACCATATGAATATGTGAATTTCATCATATTTTAGTAATATTTTATAATAAAAAATTCTATTTCATTTTAATTAATATGAAATTACTACATTTTTGATTATGTATGATAGAATTATTTTGTTTGTATTTGGAGAAATTTGTTGGTTAATGACCCCTAACTTTTCGCTAGTCAGGAGGATTTGCTATAAGTATACTAAATTCATGTATACTGTATGAGAAAACTTGTGACAAGGGCTTATTTTTCCGTGTGCAATGTAAAAAGGAAATAATTAATGTGTTCATATGTGTTAATGTAAAGATAAAAAAGTTTAGGACTGAATATTGTATTTTGAAGTGAGAGTCCCGACTGGATACATGGCGTGGCATTATGTTACTTAATACTAGTGCTGGGCGCTTCTAGACCGTCAGGAAGATTCGGGAGTATTGGTCCCTCGTATATAATGGACAGGTTATGAGTGAGAGAGAGAGAGAGAGAGAGAGAGGAGACTCTGAAATATAGTAAGCATATACTACTATAGAATATTTGGAAGAAGAAAGAGGGATTTTGAGGTAGGTAAAAACTATTTTTGGGTGAGATAGCCGTGTCGTCCTGATGGAAGTTCCCTCTGGTTGCTTCGTACTGTATAATATTTCAGCAATTGATATTATAGGAGAATTACCGTCAGATATCACAGGGTTCTAACCCCCGCAGCGACTATCCGAAGATATCGTGTATAATCAGGGACGTATTATAAGATAACCATAGATATCTGCACCCCAAATAGACCTCTCCCAGTCTAATCCTTTAAGGGGAAGGATAAGTGAGGAGCCGTTACCTGTCTTGTCACCTTTCGGTGCTCCCATAAGACCCTGTCACTTCAATTCACATCGCAGTGAAGCTACTGTGAAACAGGATCCTCCCAGGAGCAAAGGGGTGGAAGAAAAAGGAAGTAACGAGCGGGCCATCAGGACGACACGGTTATCTTACCCAAAAATGGATTTTTCCTACGTCAAAATCTCTTTTTTGGGCTCGAGCCATGTCGTCCTGATGGAAGTGTACCAGAGAATTATCTATTCTTTGCATAAAAGACCTTGAACCAAAAAATTCTCCCCACCTATGTGACGAAGCATAAGTATTTGGCAAGTATGATGAAAACTTATGACAAGGTAAACCTGATCAAGAGATACATGATCATGTCTGTACCAAACAAGGGGTTAATCACCCAAACCAAATGAACTATAGCCTAAACACCCTTTAGACAGTTAGGCTGTAGCCCTGAAGGAACACACAAAGCATCGTAAAGACACCTGGGAACCTAAAAAGGATATGATGAAGTGCATTTTTCCTTTTTTCCCTGAAGCAAAAACTTCTATTTATTTATTGCTAATAACTAGTTGAAGGAGTGCCCTAGGACGCATTGTGGACTACGTCATTGCCGCGGGGTTGATAATACCCCCTCGACAACCACATAATATCGTGTCTCCTCCAATTGCTTCATTTAATGCCTGAAGAAAACCCAAGTGGACTTCCAACCAGTATATGTCTGCAGTCCCTCAATAGACATATACTGGAAAAAGTTCTAGAACGAAGCCACGACTTTATGGCCGAGACCTTAAGTCTTACAAGCTGGGTCCACTCTTCATATAAAGTAAGTAATCGTATTTCGTAACTGGTTTAGAAACAATTCAGACCCCATTGTATCATTTTGAAACCAAAGACTACCCTTATACTGGGCAGTTCTCAGCAAATATGCTTTTGGCCAGTGTATTAGACAAAAAAAAAAAGGATCACCTTGAAGGGGAACTATTTTCCATAGACCCCAAGGAGAAAAGGGAAGTTCCTTTTTAGTCCGAAAAGTGGGATCAGGATATAGATTAACCTCACCATTATCCACAAATTCAATGTATTTCTCGTCTCTAGAAATCGTTACAAAGTCACTAACCAGAGCATCGGAAGCCATCGTAATTAAGAAGATGACTTTCTGAGTGGGATCAAGAATAGAAGCCTTTTGATTGCCTATGTCTGAAAGGAATTGCAAAACTTTGTCCAAAGACCAAGAGATAGGCTTCAGTGGAACCAACAGCCGTAGCCTTGCAAAAACCTTCAGAACATTGGTGAAGAGATCCGAGTAAAATTCGACATCAAAGGTGTATAGCATAGATCTAGTGAGGGCCGAAGTGTACGACGAAATCGTGGAGGAGGCTACCACCTTAAACATGCAAAGTAAGCTTGAAACTTAAACAAACATCCATAGCAATGAACCCTGGATTTACGTCTTTGACATATTTGACCCACTTGGCCCATGACGTTTCATACTGAGTCATGGTGCTAGACGACTCATAGTTTCCACGAATACCTACTCATCACATTGAATTTTCAATTTCATTCCGAGGAATAGGGTGAAATCAAACATTAGATGAGGATTGTACGATCTCCAAGAGACAAAATGGGAAACCAGTTGCTCATTGGCTACCAAGGAGCCACCAGAGCCAACATCCCTTGAAAGGTCGACGCCTGTCCAAAACCTTCACGAGGAGGTTAAACAGTGGAAACAGGCAAATTGTCGTCCAACGACTCCCATCCAGGGACAGTGAATAACTTTAATGTCCATGCCCACTGCTGCTTGAACCATATCATGCTGAAGCTCATTGTACACAGATCCACTTGAAGGCCAGAGATTTGATCTCACTGAAGGAGAGACATTGACAAATGCCAACCTTTCTTCTGATCCAACAAAAAGACGGTTATCATTACCTGTTTCAAATGAGGAGACCTCGATTCTTGTGTGTTGAATCAATAGACTATAACTCTGTTAATGAAGTTTAAGTAGATATGAAAGTTCTCCTTCAGGTATAAGTTCATGAGGGACAAGAAGACTACCATGGACTGTGGAATATTGATGTGGTATTGTTAAAGTTTCTGAGACCAGCACCTTTGCACTTTATTGGTTGGATTATGACCCACACAACCTTCCAACGAGTTGTCCGAGCAAAGTGTCACTACTGTAGGAGGAAAGCGCAACAGTAACATCTGTGAAAGACTTATGGCAATGGACCACAGTCTAAGTTGCTTCCGCAGTAAAACCGGGGTCTTCTTCTGATGCTCAGGAAGAGCATTGGAGGCTCTCCTTCCCCAAACTCTGTTTGCATCCTTGAGTCGTACATTGAGGACAAAATTCGTGAATCGTAAAGATCCTCGAACCTCCTCTGAGCATCGCTTGGTGATCATCTGTATTTCCTCTCCTTTGAGGGAGGGATAAAACGGAGTGAGACTTAAAGTCACAACAAATCTCCAACCCTGGGAAGTCCTGAGCTGGAGTCAGTTCTGATTATTTAAGGTTGGTCTGTAGTCCAAGGGACTAGAGGAACCAAAAACTCAATTGGCTGCTTCCGAGCACCCTGTGCTAAGGGAATTCACACTAGTCAGTCAACCAGTTACGTCTCTACTTAAAAACCTGCCTACTGCAGTTGTTGTACGACTACGTCAGTAAACTTCGTGAAAACCCTCAGAGCTATGCTGAGCCCGAATTGGCACTGATTACGTATGCCCTTCTCCACAGGCTGTAACCAAGGTAGGGGGATAAGTGTCGACCTAACCGACAATACAAAGACATCAGTAAAGTCCATAGAGACAGTGAAAGCCTCTAAGGGCGGAAAGGTCCATATCTCCAAAATCGCCAACATCCGGAACCTGTCCAACTGAATGAACAGGTTTAAACCAGACAAGACGAGAAGAGTTTGAGGTAAACTCGAGACCGTTTTGGCACACAAAATAGGCAATCTGGAAATCTCATAGATCTCAAATAGCAGATAACTCCCCTCTTCAAGAGATTTTAAACATACAGTTCCAGACAAGGAGATGTTCCTGGAAGAATCTCCTGAACTGTGGTGGCCATTGTTACTACTCCCAAGCAAAACTGTTGGAAATGACGTTCTGTGGCCAAGGAATGAGGCAATCGTAACTGTAGATCAGGAGACCGATATCATAGTAGAGTCAGAATTGGTAGACACCACTGAATCCTTGATGAGATCAGAATACCTCATCCTCTTACCCAGGAGCGAAGGTACCGCGGGAAGAACCTGCAGTCATCATCGGAGGTATCCTCTGAGACCCATCTGGAGTGAAGTAAATCCTTACGAACACTGCAATCCTGATGGTCCCAGTACAATACTGGGCATTTCATCCTCCAACACTTGGCATGTGTGCGGCAAAAATCGAGACCACAGGGATATCTCACAGCTCTGACACACATCTGCACTCAACAGTGTATCTCCGTATAGGCACCGCTTGTAAGGAAAAAAGGGTTCAAATGAGTACTACATCCTCTAGCAGACACCAAAAGCCAAAATAAATTGTTCATTAACACTCCATGTAAACTATTGAGGGAATAGTAATCCCCAAATTGGGTGTAAATGCCATTGGGGAGAAAAACGGAGATACATTACGAAATGTCCACTCCCCTATAAAAAACGTGAGATTGGAAAAATTAGCCCCCTAAAGGTCCGTTGCTATAGGCCCAAAAAAGGGAAAATGGGTGGAGAAACGCTCATGGAAAGAACTGTTGCTCCAATATCTACGTGGAAAAATGGCCAAATAGAGGGCACCGGTAAAGGTAAACTTAATCTTTAAGCAATCGATGCATAGATTAATGATCAAGAGTCTCAAGCAACCAGTAGGTTATAAAAGCTAGGTTATAACCTCAATAGAAAAAACTTGGGAGGGGTGACCAGCTTATAGAGTCACCAACCATATATTCAGTCCACACCCTCAAAGAGAAATGGACAAATTGGTAGAAAGCCAATAACCATATGTAGTGGTTATTCAAAGCAAGAGCCTAGAACCCTTTCGTAGAAGGAGATCCCAGGCCCATCCTACATATAAAAACCTCAAACGTTAAAGGAGTAAGAATTTTATGTTAACCTGTAGTAGAATTCACTTACAGTAATTAGAGAACTAATCTTAGTAATGTAAGATGGTCTCAGATAAAAAAGGGGCAGAAAGACCTGTGCCCTAAAGGTACCGGCATTGCCGAAAGTACCGGAAACCCCAGGGGTGAATTGCATTGCTGCCAACATCTTATATGCCCAAAGGCACTGGTACTAATATCCGCACCCATAGACTAGTACTAACCCCGTGGCCAGTAATGATAATACCGTCAGTGGCAATTGTGCCCAAGGGCAGCGGAGATAATGGTCAAGGGATTCTGCAGAAAACACCTTACCAAAAGATAGGCAGTGTCGCCAGTGGCGGCAGAGCCGTAAGAAATAACATATCACCAGAACGGGTACAAAAAAACGGATTTTGATCAAAGTGAAAAATCTATTTTTGGGTAAGAGGGCCATGTCGTCCTGATGGAAGGGTTCCTATAGGTAGCCTTCTAAGGGATATTTGCTACAGTGATACTCCCAGATAATTAAACCAAAGGTCTACAGGATTCCAACTCCTGGCGCGAGTATCCAATAAAGGATATCACATAATATCAGTGGACGTATTCTAGATACGACACATAGCAATCTTCACCCCGAATAGATTTAACGCTTCGATGTAAGGGGCAAGATTGGCAAGAGAAAGGGGTGCCTTTCTAGGTACCCAGTGGATCCCCTTTCCAACTCTTACTGCGACGCCATTCCTATTTTTGTCGTTAAGCGGAAATGGCCACAAATAAAGTAATTTTGGGAGTGATCAGCAAAAGGGTGGGTTCCACCAGGACGACATGGCCCTCTCACCCAAAAATAGATTTTTCACTTTGATCAAAATCCATTTTTTGGGCTCAGGCCATGTCGTCCTGATGGAAGTATACTAGAGAATTGTCTTGAAATTACTATTAGCTGTGGGTTTGTGTATGTGTCTTCCACCTTGAATAGATTTCCTTATCTGGTCTACTAGACCTATATGTGAAATTCCTGAGATCTGTCACGTCAACTAAACCTGTAGCTGGTTTAGTGCCTCATGCCCTCAGCAGGGAAATGTCTATATCTACAATAAGGATTCAAGGTTTGTATTTCGGTTGGAACGTAAAAGGAAAACATTGAAGCATACCTTTTTACTTACCTTAAGAATGTAAGTTTTATTCCTCTAGAAAGCATTATTGTGATTTCAAGGATCTAATCCCCATACAGGGGATTTAGTGAAACTCTAGCCTACTTTATTATCTTATAACTGAGGGAGCAGTAATACGACGCGAATACTGTTTAAGTATTTTATTATGCAACTAAATTATCAAAAGTAGTTACAACAAAGAATGAATCTGATCCAGTATTACAATACACCAAAACACATATTTTCTCGTGTAGAAAAAATATACAAATATATTATCAGAATAACGCCACTCAATGGAGATGTGAAACCAAATCAACCTGAAATAGTCAGATGTTCGGAAATGCATAAACACCGTAACGCAAACGTTTACTCGGCACTGGTGTATTGATCAGAAATGCACCTACACTGAACAGTATGTCAACTATAGTTGTAATCTGCACTAGTGGACAGGTATACCCATGCACCGGATGCACTGTAAAGGCCCAAAACAGTCCACTGTTCATCGCAGCACTAGACGACAGGTTTAATCACACTACTCACCGCCACCACAAAGTGTTTTATCTCATGTACTTGCTGCGCGTAATGTTTGTAGAATACCCTGGATGATCTCCACCCAATGTATGAGCGGAGTCTCTCAAAGTCCATATGTTGAAAGAAGTTAAAAAAAGAAGGAACTTTCCTCGGATCGTGACCCGCAGGTGTACTATCAGGATCCGCTCTGCGAATAAAGTAAGTGAGCTTTGCTCTAAGTTGTCTTAAAGATAGGTTTGATCCTGAAGTTTTGCCTCTGAAGAGCTGTCCTCTCATGAAGTTTAAAGTTCTTTGAAGATAGACCTTAAGACACTATACCCGGGCACAGAGAGGAATCTTCCTTCAATGGGCAGATTCTCCAAGGACCCCACTCTTGGTGGGTAGCTCGTTTTTGGGAAGAAAGGCCGGATCAGGGAAAAAGGTTCAGCTCTTCTGAGTCCAGGAACTGAATATGGCCTTCGTTTCTGGATAAGGCCACTATTTCACTAACTCTAGCCCCTGAGGCTATTGCGAACAGAAAAATTACTTTCTGTGTTAAATCCTTTAGAGTACAGTCCTCATTGTCCAAGTGCAAGACTTTGTCCAAAGACCACGTGATGGGCTTTGGTGGGGCTGCAGGCTTGAGTCTAGTGCATGCTTTTGGGATCTTATTAAAGATTTCCCCTGAGAGGTCCAACTCAAAAGCGTACAGAAGTGGCCTATCCAGGGCCGATTTACAAGAGGTAATTGTAGTAGAGGCCAGGCCTTGTTCGTGGAAGTGTAAGAAGAATGCAAGACAGAAATCTATCGATATCTCTGTCGGTTTCCTTGCTTTCACAAAGGGCACACATTTCTCCCATGACGATTCGTATTGCCTCCTAGTTGAACTTGACTTGTACTCCTCGATGAATTCAACTTTATCCTTGGAGATTCCGAACTTTTTGTTCGCTGGTAAGGCAAGAAAATCATGAGATGTAGGTTGCTGGTTCTTGATGATGAAGCGTGGACAATTGACTTCTGGACCAGTTGAGACAGCACTGGATTTGGCAGAGGAAACAGATTCAGTTTCAACTCTAGGACTAGAGGAAACCAAGTGCTTTTGGGCCACTTGGGGGCTACTACTGCTGCGGTCCCTCTGAAGGATCTTAGCTTGTCGAGGACTCTTAGCAGGAGATTGGTTGGTGGAAATAGGTAAATGCGATTCCACCTGTTCCAGTCGAGGGACATGGCATCCATCGCTTTTGCTTGAGCGTCCATGTAAGGGGCTACTTAACGAGAGAGTTTCTTGTTGTCTCTTGTTGCGAAGAGGTCGATCTGACGTTCTGGAACTTTTTCCGAGATGAAGAAGAATGAATCTGCGTCTAGGGACCATTCGGTTTCTATGAGCTTTCACCTGGATAGAGCGTCTGCCGTCACATTGCGGATCCCTTGTAAGTGAACTGCTGATCGGTGCCATCCCTTCCTCCTTGCCAGGTAGAAGATGGCTAATATCACATGGTTGATGTGGGGTGATCTCTAGCCTTGTCAATTTAGACACTTTACTATCACCTTAATGTCCAGGACCAATCTGATGTAGATTGATCTGCGAGGGGATAGTCGCTTTAACGTCAAGAATACTGCCATAGCATCCAAAATGTTCATATGAAATGGTTTGAGCTGGCGCGACTAATTCCCTTGCACTATTTTGTCGTGAGAATGACCTCCCCATCCTTCCAAGGAGGCATCCGTGTGTATCACAACTTATGGTTGCTGTTGTTGCAGGGGAATCATCCGCACTAGATTCTTGGCTGTTGACCACGGATTTAATGGCATGCGCAACAAGGCCTGGGTCCACCTTAGTTGATCTCTTCGAGCGTTTGATGCGTATATCCTCATGACTCATGACGCATCTTTCACACGTGCTTTTAGCACAGGGTCTGTCACAGGTGCAAACTAAAGTAAGCCCAATACTCTTTCCTGTTGGCGTCTTGAAATCCTCTTGTGAGGGATTAGTCCCCTGACCGATCCCGCTTTTTCTCTCCTCTTCTTGGATGGAATGGAGAGGTGGTGTGACTTTCAGTTCCATTGGATTCCTAGCCACTGGAACTGTTGGGCTGGAGTGAGACGAGACTTCTTGCGGTTGATCTTGAAGCCCAGGTGTTCCAAAAACTGGATCACTTTTTAGGCTGCTTGCAAACAACTAAGGTTGGATTCTGCCTATACCAACCAATCGTCTAGATATGCTACCACTTGAACACCTTCGGTGTGTAACTGTTGGACGATTATGTCTGACAGCTTCGTGAATATCCTTGGGGTTGTGTTCAGTCAGAAGGGCATTGCTCTGAAGACAAACTTCTTTTTCTGTGGTTTGAATCCTAGGTAGGAGGAGAAAAGGCGACTCATTGGGAGATGCCCGTACGCATCTGCTAGGTCTATTTGGCAGAATGGTCCTTATGTGTTGCAAGGTAAGCAACCAAAACATGTTCTTCTCGATGAACTTGTTGAGTGGAGACAAGTCTAGAATGACTGAATTTGTCTGAGTCTTTCTTGGGAACACAAAACAGCCTTCCCTAGAACTTGATAGACTTTGCATTCTTTATCACCTTGTTCAAGACTTCTGAGGTATATTTTTCCAACAAGGGGGTGAGGTGTTGGAAGAATTCTGGAAAACGGGGTGGAATTCTGCTCCATTTTCACCCGAATCCATTTGTCATTAGGCTGTGGGCCCAGGGATTGAAGGTCTAGCGATCCCGAAAATGATGTAGTCTGCCCCCTATCTAGAACCCCTCATCGCTTGAGTGGTCCTGCGGATTTGTTTCCTGTCCACGTCCTCCTCTGCCCTGAGAGAAGTTACCTCCTGGAGAACTTCTCTTGGGACCTTTTCATTTCTGACTAGGGGGAAAGGAAGTCGACTGCCTCTCAAATGTAAGGTTGAACACTAGTAAATGGGCTACCAGTTGTTAAGGGACCATCAGGAAGGTGGTCTGAAGCATCATGGTCATTGTCATGGCAAGCATTTGTGCCTGTCATCTTGGTCTCTTTGCCCTTTTGTTCTTGGGCTGGGGGCCACCTTCCGAAGAAGATTTCCTTTTTGAGGACATACACCACTTTTGGAGAAGGTTCCTGTTTTCTGTTGCTGCCCTCGCGATGACCTCTTGGACCAGTTCCTGTGGGAAGAGGTCTTTACCCCAGATACTCGAGGTAATCAGCTTCCTTAGTTCGTGCCTGATGGTTGCTAAAGCAAGGACAAACTCTCTGCAAGCTCTCCTCGCTCTGAGGAAAGCGTATAGGTCTTTCACCAGGGTGCCCATGTGAGACTTGGCCAGAAAAAGGAAGATTTTTGGGGCATTATGTTGATCTGCGCTTAGTTCTAAGCTTTTCTGGTCAGAGAGAGAAACTGCAAGTCTCTCCTTCAACTCTTGTTCCTTCTTCAGAAGATGGTCTGGCAACTTCGGAAGGTTCTCATTGAACTGTTGTCCTGCGATTTCTGGGTCTAATTTGAAGATGGAGAAGGTTAGGTGGACAACCTTCCCCTTTTCTTCGCAGGTAGGCAGTGATAGAGAGAATGGCTTGTATTCCTTTAGAGTCGGGCAGGGTTTTCCTTTATCGATGGCCTTGGCGGCAAAGTCTAGTGCTTTCTCCGTAGAGGGGAAAGAGATGGAGTAAGGGGCAAGAAAGGTGGGGTGCTTCTTGCTCAGTGCTGAGACTTTGGAGTTAGTATATCCGGCTCCCTTCAGGGTCTTCAGGAGAATGGCTTGCGCCTTATCTTGTTCAAACACGATGACCTCTTTGTGAACCGTTTCTTCTCGGGTTGCATTTTTGTCCCGCAGTCTCACATAGCACTCTGGGTAAGTGGAAAAGTTAGGCCAGAACTCAAGGTCTTCAATCTGCCTCGCTCCCAACTTCTCGGAAACGAACAGTTTCCCATTCATCATTGCTATATGCTCCGCATACTTCCTGGGATTAGATTCGGAGCAATGAGGGAGATCGGACACTCTAAGAGGCTTCTTAGAAGTGCCCCTGGTGGTTCCGATACGGTCGATCTTCTACTGCATCATCCTTTGCTGCTTTCTAAATGCTTCTCGCATCGTTTTTTGTTCCCGTTGGAAGGACTCCGTCATGCGTTGTAGAGATGTCAAAATCTCTTCACTCTCATTAACCTGGGCAACAGGTTGTGAAGTTGGAGCAAAGGACATTGACGGTAGAGGTTTGTATGCCGTCGCGGCAAACTGAGGGTCGTCTGTTGCCATTAACAAAAATTCTTCTTCATCCACTCGGTGAGGGTCCACGTCCTTTTCAGGGCCACCTTGTAGTAGGTCCTGTTCAGTATTGGTGAACACTTCTGACATCCTCTCTTGGTGGATGTCCATGCCCTTTAGGGCCTTGTTAATGTCCAAGTCAATCTTCAGCTGAACGAAGGGGGACCGGAGCTGTTACTGGGACACCACCGCACTCAGCAGAGCCTTGGGGAACACTAGGCACCTCAGGGAGTCATTGGGTAGGTATGGTTCTGGAGAGTCCTTTTGGAACCCTCTTACCCATTTGCATTGGGTGTCCCTTGCTGTATCCCTAGCCTCTAGGGTAACTAGGGGTCTTCGCCGAAGCCATTGTCCAGCAGGGTTGAGCAGAAGGTGCAACCCTTCGGGTCCCAATATTTTAGGACTCCTGCGACAATGCAGCAGGAGGCATGAGTCCTGCACATCGTTTGGCCACAGAAGTATTTCCCCTTGTGGTTGCAGAACATCGCTCTGCACTTCTCCATAGGGTCATCTTGTAAAGGAAAATACTTATATGAGTATTTTTGTTTTTTATATCAGTGATATACGAGCATACAGTTTATGATAACAATAGTAATCACTAATCTTTATGGTAGCTTAGGAAAGTAAGCCTGAAAGGAAATAAAAACGACACATATCTGCATTTCCTCTCCCAGGCTATTGCTGAGACCTCCATCAGTATTAATATTCAGTCTCTCTGATTCGGAGGATACAAGGTAGAGAAACACTAGAAACTAGATTTAGAGTTAGTAAGTAGTTTATGCTAACATTACCCACCTGTAATATTGTATTAATACCGTTCGGGTATTGTAAGTCCCTGATGACCAAGGAAAACCATATGGGTGTTGAGGGAGTACTCAGCCTTAACAGAATATCATGGTCTCAACATTTATCTGCGATAGGATACACAGAGTATGTTAGAAAACATATGTACTACTGTATAGTTGTATGTAGTAGTTTGCCAGCAGTCACTGCCGGTATTGGGTTAGTACCTGACAGTATTAACTGAAAAAAAGAGAGAAAGATTAAGAAGGAGATTTTCCTACTATTATGAATGAACATAACAGCTGGAAGTGTAAGGGGACTATAAGTCCATCTACTGTCTCCTTACCAGAATGAAAGTTCCAATGGAAGGGGAAAGAATCTATCAGATTCTGGCACCAACCCATCCACAAAAGGCTTGTCGCCAGCAATGAATTCGGCGGCAAGGAATGTGGATGGCAGCTCAAGAGAGAGGTGAGGACTTTCCAAAGTAGGTTAGGTTTTCCACCGGAAGCCATCAGAACACATCTAAATCTTTCCCCAATTTTATCAACTTCCTGTGAAGGTTGGAAGTCAGGGGGAAGGTGACAGTGAGACAGCGGAACTAACTTCAGCTGGCAGGATACCAGCCGGTAACGTAATCATCCTAGCAAGCCGGGGGGATTGTCAGAATACGGGTGAAAGAATCTTGTCACTAAGGGACAGAGGGGGGAAGGGGTTGAGATTCTCACAGTTCCACGTTATCAAAGGTGGCGGCAGGTATGTCGTCTTCCTCAAAACAATGAACCGGGGAAGCATTGCTTCCTGTGGAATCAAAGCTGTAGGCAGGGAGAACATCGTTCTATTCGACGGCGATGAAGAGAGACATTGGCTGCCGCCTGTGACAGCAGCGTTACTTGGGAAGGGAGGAAGGGTTTAGCCTCTTATCTCAGAGAGAATAATTATCGTAGCTTGTCTATAGATTCTAAAGAATGTAACATCTCATTCGAACCGAGAAGAACCGATAAGGGTGAGGTTAAACAGGGGGAATGACTTTACTGACATATATATGAACATGAGTAACCTTGCTCTGGTAGGAGCCCGGCAAAGGTAATCGGTACTACCGGGGCTCCCGCCCGCATACAATAAGTAAAGTCACATAAAAGAAAAAGAATAATTCTTATGTATGCAGTATCAAATTTTATATAACTTGCCTAACTAGCTAATATAATAGCTTAAAACCAGGAATTGTCGCCCTACTATCTAAATAATATGCAAGAATGTAACGGGCGACAGCAGTCGTAAAATGGCTGACTCCGGTCTCGGCAAAGCTCACCCAAACACACTTAAATTATTGAAATATAACTGTGAAAAAGGAGACTAAATTTACACACAGGAAAGAATTAATACTCAACTTTTCAGATGACGAAGATGCTGGGGATTGCATGATGAAAATTCAGAAAAACTAGAAAAACACAGGGCTAAAGGGAAGCACAACACTCTTAACAGGCTACTAGAAGAGGAATTGCGTCACAGTAGTAGTAAGGACTGGCACCCCTTTCTTTTGCCACTCTTGCCCCTTACATTGAAGCGTTAAATCTAATCGGGGTGAAGATTGCTATGTGTCGTATCAAAAACATGTACCCTGATATTATGCGATATCCTTTATTGGATACTTGCGCCAAGATTTGGAATCCTGGAGACCTTTGGTTTAATTCTCTGGGAGTATCACTGTAGGTAATATCCCTTAGAAGGCTACCTATAGGAACCCTCCCATCAGTACGACATGGCCTGAGCCCAAAAAACAGATTTTGACGTAAGATAAATCTATATTTGGGTGTCGAAAAGTGGCAAAATAACCGTTGTTCAGGCGTTGTCATAGGCATGTACACCAGTTATACCAGCGTTGCCGGAAGCACCGGCATCACTAGGAGGTAAAATCATCGCCGCCAGCCTCCTATAAGTAACAACAACACCGTTAGGGGAAAAGGTGCCTAGAACAGCAGAGAAAAATGGCAATGGTTCCTGTAGAAAAAATCAAGCCCTAGCTGAAGGCAGCGCCGCCAGTGGAGGCCCTACTGCAAGCAGCGACGCATCACCCGTACAGGTACAATAGGATAGTGTGCAAAAAGGTGGCGGCAAAGCCGCAGACACCGGCACTGTCGTCAGTCTGATAGTTCACCCCTCAGGGAGAAGCATATCGATGGCCATTGAAGGTCATATAATAATAAATTCACTGCATCAAAATAAATGCCACGCTGTCAGAGACGGCGGCCGCCGTCTGATCAAGGAATGTCAGAGGCTAAGAAATAGCGGCAGTTCATGCAAGTCGCCACACCGACATAATGATACTACCCTTCGCAAAGGGGAGTTCCAAGAGACTGCGCAGTCCTACCACGAGAAATCAAGAGCGAATGCAGAATGGCTAAGCCTAATAGGTCGATGCCACAAGTAAATCGAGAAATCCCAGAGTCTCTGAAGGAACGGCAAAACAGGAAAGTTGGAACACTGATAAGGAGAAATCACCCTTCGCAAAGGGGAACTCCAAAAAACTGCACTGTCCAACCATGGGAGATCAAGAACGTATGTAGCATGGCGGCCCAACGGATTTGCCGACGAAGAAAACATTTGACATCATGGTGCAAAAATTGCTGTTAGTAATGGCACACTTAGGTAACAACATTGCTGTCTCCCAAGGCTCTTCCTAAAGCAGAGGCATAAGAACACTCCCCTATATGAGGATTGATCTGCCGTCAGTAACGGCAGTGTCGGTAAGAATGACAGTAAAGTCAAACGACAATAGTTTCCACAGAAACATCACACTGTAAGAAAAGGTTGTGGCAGTACAGGCCACACTGCCTAAATAGCGACGTATCACTATCGTATGCCCAAGAAAAGGAACGCGGTTAGAGACGACGAAGCCGTAAGTACCGGCATATCCGTCAGTCTGATAACTCGTTCTTCAATAAAGGGGTATGCTTACGGGTCTATAAAATCAGAACCCCGAAGGGATTAGGTCTCATCACAACAATTGCAAAAACACAGCATAATAAATAAAATTAAGTTCGATATCAGCAATGGAAAGACTCACCATGGAAAGGTGTAATAATATAAAGTAAAAAAATTTACTACACAATCTAAAATTCTCAGAGGATAGGATACAGCAGCAGACAGCTGTCGGCGCACCCATAGGAAAAAGCTCACCCTTCGCAAAGCGGAACACGATACAACTACCATAAACCAGCATGGAAAATATGAATGAATGTAGCATAATGGACCAACGAGCACGCCGCCAAAGGATAGGCTAGGCATGGATACGACAAGTCATAAGAAAAATCCTAGAGGCTAAAAGAAAGCAGATTTTGATCAAAGTGAAAAATCTATTTTTTGAGTGAGAGGGCCATGTCGTCTTGATGGAAGGGTTTCATATTGGTTGCCTTCTAAGGGATATTTGCTACAGTGATACGCCCAAAGAATTAAACCAAAGTTCTCTAGGATTCTAACTCCTGGCGCGAGTATCCAATAAAGGATATCGCATAATATCAGGGGACGTATTCTAGATACGACACATGGCAATCTTCACCGTGAATAGATTTAACGCTTTGATGTAAGGGGGAAGATGGGCAAAAGAAAGGGGTGCCGTTCAAGGTACCCGGTGGACCTCCTTCCTTACTACTACCGTAACGTCATTCCTATTCTTGACGTTAAGCGGAAATGCCCAAAAATATATTTTTTGCTTTGATCAAAATCCGTTTTTTGGGCTCAGGCCATGTCGTCCTCATAGAAGTATACTAGAGAATTGTCTTGAAATTACTATTAGCTGTGGGTTTGTGTATGTGCCATCCATCTTGAGTATATTTCCTTGTCTGTTCTACTAGACCTATATATGAAATTCCAGAGATCTGTCACTTCCACTAAACCTGGAGCTGGTTTAGTGCCTCCTGCCCCCAGCAGGGAAAATGTCGATATCGATAATAAGGATTCAAGGTTTGTTTTTCCGTTGGTACAAAAAGAGAAAACATTGAAGCCTACCTTTTTTACTTACCTTAAGAAAGTAAGTTTTATTCCTCTGGAAATCATTATTGCGATTTCAAGGATATAAACCCCATACAGGGGACTAGTAAAACTCTAGTGTACTTCATTATCTTACAACTGAGGGAGCAGTAATAAGACGCGAATACATTTAAGTATTTTATTATGCAACTAAATTATCAAATGTAGTTACAACAAAGTTGAATCAGATCCAGCATTACAACACAGCAAAACACATATTTTCGCGTGTAGGAAAAATACATAAATACATTATCAGAATAATGCCACTCAATGGAGATGTGAAACCAAATTTATCTGACATGGTCAGATGTTCGGAAATGCATAAACACTGTAATGCAAACGTTCACTTGGCACTGGTGTATTGATTAGATATGCACCTACTTAAAACAGTATGTTAATCACAGCTGTGATCTGCACTAGTGGGTAGGTATACCCATGTACCCAATACACTGTAAAGTCCCAAAACAGTCCACTGTTCATCGCAGCACTAGACGATGGGTTTAATCACACTACCCTCCACACCACAAAGTGCTTTATTTCATGTACTTGCTTTGTGTAATGTTTGTTTAAGACCCTGGATGATATCCACCCAGTGTATGAGCATAGTCTATCAAAGTACATATGTTGAAAGAAGTTCAACGAAGAAGCAACTTTTCTCTGATCGTGACCTGGAGAGTACTGTCAGGATCCGCTCTGCGAATAAAGTAGGTGAGCTTCGCTCTCAGTTGTCTTAAAAATAGATTTGATCCTGAAATTTTGCCTCTGAAGAGCTGTCCTCCCTTGAAGCTTAAAGTTCTTTGAAGATAGACTTTAAGACACTCTACTGGGCAAAGAGAGGCATCTTCCTTCAGTTGGCAGATTCTCCAAGGGCCCCACCTCTTGGTGGATAGCTCGTTCTTGGCAAGAGAGGCACGATCAGGAGAAAGGTTCAGTTCTCTTGAGTCTAGGAACTGAATATGGCCTTCGTTTCTGGATAAGGCCACTATTTCACTAACTCTAGCCCCTGAGACTATTTTGAACAGAAAAATGACTTTAGAGTACAATCTTCATTGTGTAGGTTCAAAGCATAGTGCAAAACTTTGTCCAAAGACCACGTGATGGGCTTTGGTGGGGCTGCTGGCTTGAGGCTAGTTCATGATTTCGGGATGTTATTGAAGATTTCACCTGAAAGGTCCACCTCAAAAGCGTACAAAAGTAGTCTAGCCAAGGCCGATTTACAAAAAGTAATTGAAGTAGAGGCCAGGCCTTGTTCGTGGGGGTGTATGAAGAATGCAAGACAGAAATCAATCGATATCTCTGTCAGTTTCCTTGGTTTTACAAACGACACCCAATTTTTTCATGACGATTTGTATTGCCACCTAGTCGAGCTTGACTTTTACTCCTTGATGAAGTCAACTTTATCCTTCGAGATTCAGAACTTTTTGTTTGCTGCTAAGGTGAGAAAATCATGATATGTTGGTTGCTGGTTCTCGAGGATGAAGCGTAGATAGTCGACTTCTGGACCAGTTAAGATAGCATTGGATTCGGGAGGAGAGGAAACAGCTTCAGTTTCAACTCTAGGACTAGAGGGAACCAATTGCTTTCGAGCCACTTGGGGGCTACTACTACTGCTGTCCCTGTGAAGGATCTTAGCTTGTCGAGGACTCTTAGCAGGAGATTGGCTGGTGGAAACTGGTAAATGTGATTCCACCTGTTCCAGTCGAAGGACATGGCATCCATCGCTTCTGCTTGAGGGTCCATGTTATGGGTTACATGACGAGATAGTTTCTTATTGTCACTTGTTGCGAAGAGGTCGATCTGCAGTTCTGGGAGTTTTTTCTAGATGAAGAAGAAAGAGTCTGCGCCTAGGGACTATTCTGAATCTATGGGCTTTCACCTGGATAGAGCGTCCACCGTCACATTGCGGAACCCTTGTAGTTGAACTGCTGATAGGTGCTATCCCTTCCTCCTTGCCAGGTAAAAGATGGCTAGCATCACATGGTTGATGTGGGGTGATCTCTAGCCTTGTCGATTTAGATACTTTGCTATCACCTATTAGGTCCAGGACCAGTCTGATGTAGAGTGATTTGCAAGGGGATAGTCTCTTCAATGTCAAGAATACTGCCATAGCTTCCAAAATGTTCATATGAAATATTTTGAACTGTTACGACCAACTCCCTCGCACTATTTTGCAGTGAGAATGAACTCCCCATCCTTCCAAGGAGGCATCAGTGTGTATCTATCACCACTGATGGTTGCGGTGGTTGCAGGGGAATTATCCATGCTAGGCTCTTGGCTGTTGACCACGGCCTTAATTGCGTGCGCAACAAGGCCTGGGTCAACCTTAGTTGATCTCTTCAAGCGTTTGATGCGTATTTCCTCTAAACTCCTGACACATCTTTCAAACGTGCCTTTAGCACAGGGTCTGTCACTGCTGCAAACTGGAGAAAGCCCAATACTCTTTCCTGTTGGCATCTTGAAATCCTCTTGTGACGGATTAGTCTCTTGACAGATCCTGCTCTTTGTCTCCTCTTCTTGGATGGAGTGGAAAGGTGGTGTGACTTTAAGTTCCATTAGATTCCTAGCCACTGGAAATGTTAAGCTGGAGTGAGACGAGACTTCTTGCGGTTGATCTTGAAGCCCAGCTGTTCCAAAAACTGGATCACTCTGTTGTCTGCTTGCAGAAAAGTAATCTTGGATGCTGCCCATACCAACCAGTTGTCTAGATATGCTACCAATTGAACTCCTTAGGTGAGTAGTTGTTGGACGATTGTGTCTGCTAGCTTCGTGAATATCCTTAGGTCTGTGTTCAGTCCGAAGGGCATTGCTCTGAAGACAAACTTCTGTAGTTTGAATCTTAGGTAGGAGGAGAAAAAGTGACTAATCGGGAGATGCCAGTAAGCATCTGCTAGATCTATTGAGACAGTGTACACCCCTTTTGGTAGAATGGTCCTTATGTGTTGCAAAGTAAGCATCCGGAACTTGTTCTCAATCAACTTGTTGAGTGGAGACAAGACTAGAATGACTCTGAGTTTGTTTGAGTCTTTTCTGGAAACACAAAACAGCCATCCCTGAAACTTGATGGACTTTGCTTTCTTTATCACCTTCTTGTTCAAGAGTTCTGAGGTATATTCTTCCAACAAGAGGGTGGAGTGTTGGATCACTTTTTGGGCTGCTTGCAGACAAGTAATGTTGGATGCTGCCCATACCAACCAATCGTCTATATATGCTCCCACTTGAACACCTTCGGTACGTAACTGTTGAACGATTGTGTGTGCTAGCTTCGTGAATATCCTTGGGGCTGTGTTCAGTCCGAAAGACATTGCTCTGAAGACAAACTTCTTCTTCTGTAGTTTGAATCCTAGGTAGGAGGAGAAAAGGCGACTTATCAGGAGATGCTATTAAGCATCTGCTAGGTCTATTTTGCAGAACGGACCTTATGTAGTGCAAGGTAAGCATCCGAAGCTTGTTCTCGATGAACTTGTTGAGTGGAGATAAGTCTAGAATGACTCTGAGTTTGTCTGAGTCTTTCTTGGGAACACAAAACAGCCTTTCCTGGAACTTGATGGACTTCGCTTTCTTTATCACATTCTTGTTCAAGAGTTCTGAGGTATATTCTTCCAGCCAGGGGGTGGGTTGTTGGAAGAATTCTGGAAAACGGGGTGGAATTCCGCTCCATTTCCACCCGAGTCCATTCGTCATTAGGCTGTGGGCCCAGGGATCGAAGGTCCAGCGATCCCGAAAGTGATGTAGTCCGCCCCCTACCTGGAACCCCTCATTGCTTGGGGGATCCTGCAGATTTATTTCCGAAACCATGTCCTACTTTGCCCCGAGAGAAGTTACCTGGAGACCTCTTATGACCTTTTCCTTTCTGGCTGGGGCGAAAGGAAGTCGACGGCCTCTCAAAGGTAGTGTTAAATACTGGTGACTGGGCTACCAGTTGTTGAGGGACCATCTGGAAGGTGGTCTGAGGCATCCTGGTCATAGTCATGGCGAGGAGTTGTGCAGGTCTTCGTGGTCTCTTCGCCTTTTGTTCTTGAGCTGGGGACCTCCTTCCGAGGAAGATTTCCTTTTTAAGGACATGCCCCACTTTTGGAGAAGATTCCTGTTCTCCGTGGTGGCTCTCGCAATGACCACTTGGACCAGTTCCTGTGGGAAAAAGTCTTTACCCCAGATACTTGAGGTAATCAGCTTCCTGGGTTTGTGTCTGATGGTTGCTGAAGCCAAGACAAACTCTCTACAATCCTTACTCGCTCTGAGGAAAGCATACAGGTCTTTCACAAGGGTACCCATGTGAGATTTAGCCAGGAAGAGGAACATTTCAGGGGCATTATGTTGACCTGCACTCATTTCCAGACATTTCTGATCAGAGAGGGAAGCCGCAAGACTCTCCTTCAACTCCTGTTTCTTCCTCAAAAGATGGTCTGACAACTTCGGAAGGTTCTCATTGAACTGTTGTCCTGCTGTCTCTGGCTCTAACTTAGAGACGGAGAAGGTAGGCAGTGCTAGAGAGAATGGCTTGCATTCTTCTAGCCTCGGACATGGTTTTCCCTCATTGACTGCCTTGATGGCAAAGTCTAGTGCTTTCTCCATAAATATGGAAGAGATGGAGGAAGGAGCAAGAAAGGAGGGGTGCTCCTTGCCCAGTGCTGAGACTTTGGATTTGGGATATCCGGCTCCCTTCAAGGCCTTTAGGAGGATGGCTTGTGCCTACTTGTGTTCAAACACGATGACCTCTCTGGGGACCGTTTCTTCTCGGGTCTCATTCTCATCCCACAGTCTCACATAGCAATCTGGATAGGCGGAAAAGTTAGGCCAGAACTCGAGATATCCAATTTGCCTGGCTCCCAACTTCTCGGAAACGAACAATTTCCCATTCATCTTTGACATATGTTCCGCATACTTCCAGGGATTGCTTTCAGAGCAGTGAGGGAGATCAGACACTCTAAGAGCTGTACCAACCGTGTGTCACACGATCGTACATAGTTCATTTTGTGCTTGTATCTTCACTCTCCCCTCGCACTAAAAAGAACCTGAAAAATCATGTCTGCTTTTCTCCTCTATAACAGTGTCGATATTTGAACATGAAAATTCTTGTTGCTTTGAGATTTTGTATATAAAGGAGAGTGTTCTTTAATAAACTCACTCAGTTGCTTTCACCCTGTCTTTGACTCACAACCTTTCTCCTACCCCGTCACATTGGTGACCCCGGAGTGACCCGCTCCTCCCGCTTTCCCCCCCCCCCTCTCTCTCACCTACACCGTTACTATGACGCCGTCAACGCATACCTTCAGCAGCAGTACTCGCCGTCGCCAGCCGCCCGTATAGCAACACTTTTTCAGCTCTCTCAACAACCGTTGGGGGACCCAAGGGCTTTGCTCACCCTCGGGAAAATGACCAGTATCACTCGCCTGCAACCTGCCGCACACGGCTCTCCTCGTGAGGTGAACCTACTTCGTGCCCTTATGAACAGCCACTTCAAGACCTTCAAAACCTCCATCAATGCCTCCACTCGGGACGAAGAGGACACCTATTCAACTTCAACCAAAGCTGACGTGAATGCCGTAGGACACACACGCCTATGAATGCCGTAGGCCTATGAATGCCGTAGGACACACACGCGTGACGAGCCGGAGCGGCAACCTAGCCACCCATCATCCACCACTCCCTCGCACCTCAACCGACTTCTACAGCCACTCACTGCTGCTAATCGGCGCAGTTTTTACTACTTCCTCTCCAGATTCAGAGAGCCCTATTTAATATGTTCAGTATGTTATTTTTAGAGGGGGAGCCATGTACCAACCATGTGTCACACGATCGTACATAGTTCATTTTGTGCTTGTATCTTCGCTCTCCCCTCGCACTAAAAAGAACCTGAAAAATCATGTCTGCTTTTCTCCTCTATAACAGTGTCGATATTTGAACATAAAAATTCTTGTTGCTTTGAGATTTTGTATATAAAGGAGAGTGTTCTTTAATAAACTCACTCAGTTGCTTTCACCCTGTCTTTGAGTCACAACCTTTCTCCTACCCCCTCACAGAGCCTTCTTAGAGGTGCCCTTGGTGGTTCCGAAGTGCTCCATCTTCTCCTGCAACAACCTTTGCTGCTGCTTAATCGATTCCCACATCTTCTCCTGTTCCCGTTGGAACGACTCCATCATTCGTTGAAGTGATGCCAGAATCTCTTTGCTTGCGTTAATCTGATTAACAGGTTGTGGAGTTAGGGCCGGGGACGTTGACGGCAGAGGTTGGTATGACGTCTCGGCAAACTGAGGGTTGTCAGTTGTCGTTGACAACGATCCTTCTTCCTCCACTCGGGGAGGGTCCACGTTCTCTTTAGGGCCACCTTGTAGTAGGTTCTGTTCGGTGTCGGTGGACACTTCTGACAACTTCTCTTGGTGGATGTCCATGCCTTCTAGCACTTTGTTGATGAATGAAGGGGGACCGGAGCTGTTCCTGGGAAGCCACCACACTCGGCAAAGCCTTGGGGAACTGTAGGCACCTAAGGGAGTCATTGGGTAGGTATGGTTCTAGAGAGTTCTTTTGGAACCCTCTTACCCATTTGCGAAGGGTATCCCTCGATGAATCCCTAGTCTCTAGGGTAACTAGGTGGGGGGGCCCTTCGCCAAAGCCGTTGGCCAGCAGGGTTGAGCAAGTGGGGTAACTCTTCGGGTCCCAATACACATCGTGTGGCCACAGAAGTCTTTCCCCTTGTGGTTGCAGAACATCGATCCGCACTTCTCCAAAGGGTCATCCTGAAAAGGAGAAATACTAATGAGTAATTTTTGTTTTTCATATCAGTGATATAAAAGCATACAGTTTATGATAACCATAGTAATCACTATTGTTTATGGTAGCTTAGGATAGCAAGCTTGAAAGGAAATAGAAAAGACACATATCTGTATTTCCTCTCCCAGGCCATTGCTGAGACCTCAGCAGTGTTAATATTCTGTTTCCCTGATAGGGAGGATACAAGGTAGAGAAAATCTAGGAACTAGAGTTAGAATTAGTAAATAGCTTATGATAACATTCTCCACCTGTAGTATTGTATGTATACCTTCGGGTATTGTAAGTCCCTGTTGCTCAAGGAAAACCATCTGGGTGTTGAGGAAATACTCAGCCTCAACAGAATATCATGGTCTCAACTATCGTCCGCGATAGGAAACACAGAGTATATTAGAAAACATATGTACTACTGTATAGTTTTATACAGTAGTTTGCAGGCAGTCACTGCCGTTATTCGGTTAGTACCTGTCGGTGCTAACCGAAAGAGAGAGAGAGAACGATTAAGGAAGGAAAATTCCCTACTATTATGAATGACCATAACAGCTGGAAGTGTAAGGGGACTATAAGTCCATCTACTGTCTCCTTACCAGAATGAAAGTTCCAATGGAAGTGGAAGAATCTATCAGATTCTGGCTCCCACCCATCCACAAAAGACCTGTCGCCGGCAATGAATTCGGCAGCAAGGAATGTGGATGACAGCTCAAGAGAGGGCTGAAGACTTTTTAAAGTATGTTAGGTTGTCCACCGGAAGCCGTCAGAAGCCGTCTCAATCTTCCCACAATAGGGGGAAGGTGGCAAAGACGACGGAACTAACTGCTGCCGGCAGGATACCAGCCGGTAACGCAGTCATCCTAGCAACCCGGGATGACTCAGAATACCTGTGAAAGAATTTTGTGACGACATGTTGTCACTAAAGGACAGAAGGGGAAGAGGTGTTGGTCTTATAATTCAATGATATCAGAGGTGGGGGCAGGTATGCCGCCTCCCTCAAACAATGAGCTGGGGAAGCATGGCTTCCTTTGCTGACGACATTGTCATCGGCAAGACAAGGGCACCCTGAGTATGTCATTATCTGAATCAAAGCCGGAGGCAGAAAGAACATCGTTCAATTCAACGACGATGAAGAGAGACAGTGGCTGCCGTCTATGACGGCGATGTCACTCAGGGAGGGAGGAAGGTTTTAGCCTCTTCTCTTATAGAGAGAATAATTATCGTAGCTTGTCTATAGATTCTAGAGAATATAACATCTCATTCAAATCATGAAGAAACGATAAGGGTGAGGCTAAACGGGGCAATTACTTTACTAACATATATATGAGCAAGAGTACTCTTGGTCTGGTAGGAGCCCCGGAAAAGGTAATCGGTACCACCACGGTTTCCCGCCCGCATACGAAAAGTAAAGTCACATAATAGAGAAGGAATAATTTTCATGTATGCAATATCACATCTTGTATAACTTGCCTAACTAGCTAAAATAATAGCTTAAAACAAGGAAGTGTTGCCCTACTATCTAAATAATAAGCAAGAATGTAACGGGTGACAGCAGTCGTAAAATGGCTGCCTCCGGTCTTGGCAACGCTAACTCAAACACAATTAGATTATTGAAATTTAACTGTGAAAAGTGAGACTAAAATTATACACAGGAACCAATTAATACCCAACTTTCCAAATGACGAGGATGCTAGGGATTGCATGCAGAAAATTACAAAAAACTAGTAAAAAACACTGGGTTAAGGGGAGCACAATACTCTTAGCAGGCTACTAGAATAGGAATGGCATCATGGTAGTAGTAGGGAAGGAGGTCCACCGGGTACCTAGAACGGCACCCCTTTCTTTTGCCACTCTTGCCCCTTACATCAAAGCGTTAAATCTATTCGGGGTGAAGATTGGCATGTATCGTATCTAGAATACGTCCCCTGATATTATGCGATATTCTTTATTGGATACTCGCGCCAGGATTTAGAATCCAGGAGACCTTTGGTCTAATTCTCTGGGAGTACCTATAGGAACCCTTCCATCAGGACGACATGGCCTGAGCCCAAAAAAAAGCAGTATGACAGCCAGCAAACCGACTGATAAAAGTTAAGTGACCTCACCCTTCTCCAAGGGGATCTCCATTAAACTGTGCCTTCCTAGCCCTAAGATATCTCAGATGCTTGTAGCATGATGGCCAATGGCTTAAACAGTCAGAGTACCGAGAAACGCCAACAATTGGAATAAAAATCTCAGAAACCAGTATAACTGAGTAAAAAACCTCCCCGAGGAAAGAGATCACTGTCAACGAAACTGGAACTAAAGACCAAAAACGAAAATGGCGAGTCCGTCTCCAACTAAAATTTACCATCTCAAGGTTAGGCTAGCCGAAACTGACACGAACATAAAAAGACATAAATAATAAAAATGCAATGTAAATGCTAACTTGAAATAGAGCCCAAAGTATCGCAATGCTATAAAACTACTAGCTTACGTGAAACTTACAAAATAAACAAATAAACACGAAAAAAGAGCAATCAGGTATGAACCCCGACGCCATGGCTAGCTGGACTCAAAGCGCTCAGGCTTTCTCTATCACAAAACTAAAATTTAACTCCCGGAAGAAAACCAAAGCAATTACAGCTAAAACAAAAAGCAAAGAGCGATAGGTATTCAACTTTGACGAAGAAGAGGAAGCCATCATACGAAGAAAATCTTTGAAAAAAAAATATAGGATAGTAGCGTGAAGCTGCGATCAGAAGAAAGAAGTGGCAAGGTCGTATGGGAGCACAGAAAGTTGATAGGATATTTAACAGCTCATCAGTTATCCTTCCCCTTAGAAGATTAGACTGGAAAGGTCTATTTGGGGTGCAGATATCTATGGTTATCTTACGATACGTCTCTGATTATACATATCTTCATATAGTCGTTCCGGGGGTGAGAACCCTGTGATACCTGACGGTATTTCTCTTATAATATTAATCGCAGAAATATTATACAATAGGAAGCAGCCGGAGGGAACTTCCATCAGGAGGACATGGCTGGAGCCCAAAAGAATAGTTTGAACATTCATCATCAGGAGCCGTGTTCCTGCATTTCAATTTTCATATCTAAAACTAATTATCGTCACCTGTCCGTCACTGCATGGAAGTTTATGAAGTCAATTCAAGACATACTTTTATATTACAAATATATATATTGTTATTTTAGCTTGGCATGCGGTGAGTATTTCTGTTAATCTTGTATAATACTGTAAATGCTTATGTTGAATCTTCAATATAGTTAAATTTTATGTATGCTGGCTACCCTTTTCATATGCTGTTATTGGTTTGCTATTGTTTTTTACATAATCTATGTCGTGTATAATAGTTGAACGTAACAATGCAAACCGTTTACTTTTCAAGACTTAAATATCGAAAGAATAATTACCTGCATACATACCTGGTAGGCGTGTTAAAGTTCTGATCTATATATATATATATATATATATATATATATATATATATATATATATATATATATATATATATATATATATATATATATATATATATATATATATATATATATATATATATATATATATATATATATATATATATATAGCTTTCTTAATGAGCTTTCTTAATGTACTCATTCAGCTTTCAAGCCACCTGACATACGTGGCATTCATGGCAAAACTGGCTCACTTCCTTATGCATGCCAAGCCAAAGAAAAAGTTTTTCTTCTTCTTCTCCATTGTTTTCCTTATCCACATATGTCCCGTCTCATACGGTACAGCTATCACGTCTTCTCAACGGTGCGGGAATTAATATCTTACAATATAAACCCCATATCGCATTCCCAGGGATATCGGCGGGTCTATGCTTCCACATAATCAATCCATCCTTAAGATAATAACAGGTCGTAGATTGCTGTGCCTTTGTCTTGTTCACTACACGGTATAATAATTCATTTAACGTTGCAATCCTATCAGCCTTTTCTTACAAACTTGTCCTACTTCTAACGCTGAGTTTTCTATTTCTTCTTGGTTTTCTTGTCCAGTCGTCTGTCGCTCCTCTTCACTCGGGCTTACTCGGGAGTTCTCCTCTTGCGTACCATCAAGCAAATCTTCATCTTCGGATAACAAATCCTCCAAGTTAATTGCTCCTTCGAATTATTTTTCTTCTTCAACAGCCACTTTCCTGGTCATACTCCTAGTCATCACACAACTAAGAAACAGATACGGGTAATCCTTCTCGAGTTCAGTCATAGGACTATACTTCAATGGTTTCTCCGTTGCAGTGGGACAAGGCACGAACGGCGCTTCACTAACCTCATTACCCAGCAGGACGTCTACTCCTTCGACAGCCAAAGAATCCTTTACCGCAAAGTCAAAATTACCTGTCACCAACTCGCATGACAGTTTCAAACAGCAAATAGGGGTAAGTTTTTTACCTCCTATTCTCCTCAATTTAACTGAGTTCCCTGTGAGAGACTGTTCCACCATCACACTATGGTTAAAACCTGTGTCGCATAATATCCTGACCGGGGTTCACTCACTCCTGTCTATTGCTGATAACATTCCTTCATCAATATACAGTTTAAAGGTATCCACGCTGTTTAAGGTTTATCCTGTTTGTCGTGTCAATGTTGGCTGGTTTATTTTCCTCTTCGACCTTTCCCGATTGTTTCTTTGTCTTTGCATTCTATGAAGTCAAATCATCCTTAATCACTTAGGCGACTGCTTTTGATTGGTTCGACCAACACTCCCTACTGATATGGCCTCTCTTGCCACACTTAGACAATATTACCCTTCTGCAAGTCTTTCACGATACTTGTAGAAGGAGGATTCGACGATTGTTGCTGTGGTACTATCACATTTTGCTTAGGAACAGTACCAGTGATACTTCCACAGTAAGTATTAAACTTGTTCACATAGTTATTGCTTAACTGGTTTTCCTGGTTTGCAGATACTTGGTCAACTAGTCCTTGCTTTACTGAAAATTCTTCCTCATTCTTCTCCAACAGTTCACGAGCTGCAACAATATTTTCTTCCGACAACTTTGCCGAATTTATCAATGCTTCTAAGGCTAGACACTTGATTTGAGCTTTAATCATTCCAGTCGTAGCATGGCCACCACATGCCATTAGAGAGCCACTGAGCTTCGTTACATTAGTTTATGACAATTCCTGAACACTTCGGTTTTTCAAAAACTCTTGGATATCAAACTATGCCAGCTTGTAATTCAACAATAAAGAAAGCCCTGTTATCACCAAAATTTAAAACAGCCTCGTTCGACTCCAAGGGTCTGGCACCAATAATATATCACACAATGGTCCTGTGTCTGGGAACCAAACATAGGATATTATATATATTACGGCTGGCAAGCTACACAACCTCTCGATTTCCAAACTCACCTCTTTGTTTTTATCTTAAATTTGTTACACTTGACAGTATTAATACCTGAGCTCTAAGACAGTTATATAACTCCCAGACAACAATATATAAAACACTGAATATCCCAAGGTCTCTTAAGTACAATCAAAACACAACTGGGTAATTATTATTAGGATCTATTCAAAATAATTCTTATTTTGATTCTTCAACAAGGATTCGAGTGAATACTAATTCAAAAACTGGTGATTGGAATTA
>NC_090754.1:5250310-5262810 GCF_036898095.1 Palaemon carinicauda | reverse complement strand
AAGCTTCAAGAGCATTTAGAACAGAACGCAACCAAGTGCTGTTTTTTCTTAAAAATTGTCGACGGTGGGTTGCATCGTCAAGCAATGTACTGTGAGCTCAGGAAATGAGATAAAATCATCTACAGAGGAATGAGGTGATGAAAGGTAAAGCATTACAGGGGAATGATGGACATGTTAGCAGCAATGAATATTTAAGGGTAAAATAATGAAGGTTACAAAGGAAACAAAAGAAAAAAAGAGATGCGTAAAACCCAGAAAATAAAAAAAAATAAAAAATGGAATAACGGGGTTAACTAAAATAAAGCGTGGAAAGAATTTCCACAGATGGTAAAATTTACTGTCCACTAATAATAATAATAATAATAATAATAATAAAATAACTCTCTCTCAAAATGCCCTTCTTAAAAATCAAATTGCCCCGCGATAGGGCCCCCATCCCCTGGTTGGGAACCAGTAGCCTACCACTGATCTATACTCTATTTTTTATAGCGGTGCATATTTGCACTTGACTCACAGGGGTGCCCTTTTAGCTCGGAAAGGTTCCTGATACCTGATTGGTCGGAAGTATTTTTGTCCGAACACCTTCATTGTTCTCGAATGATTACCAAGTAATATGAATCGAAACTTATTTATTAACCTATATTTCTCCATCAGATATATGTTTAGTCAATAAACAATGTGAAAGAATAAATATATTATAAAGAATCGTCTTGGTAAGTCTAAATTTAATAACACAATCCGCCGAAGTCAACGACAGTAGCTGGTTTTCGGATGCACGCTTTGTAATTTTGTAATTTTTCACATATTTTAACACAAATTGGGATAGATTACACTCACCATAAGTTAACCATGTTATTATAAACTTTCTTTGAATACCAGAACTTACCAAACACATGGAATTAATAAAACCCAATATTTGTGAAAACTTATGGGGAGGTAAAAGAACAGCCTCTAGCGGCCTGGCGGAAAAAACGATCCCTTCTGACTCGTAGATGCAGTTTGTTTTTTTCTTTCGTAATATAGTTCGGCCTATTCCTTTCAGTTTAAATAGTCTTACATTGTTTCTTTTCGTATTATTTTGCTTAGTATTTTCCCACATTCCTGTTCCTCACCGAATATCTATCTATTTTCCCCGATATCCCTTCTTTCATATATGGGATATTCCTTATTTCTTATCCTCTGTCGAAAGTGATGGCTTGAAGGGAAGCGCGTGCTAGTCTCATTAAAATAGTGTAGAGGCGGGAATAAAAAAATATTATGCTTAATATCAAGTTTACAGAATAGGTTATACTTGCTACACAGCATAAAATTTATGTTGTTATTATTATTTACATACTTACTGACGTAAGGTGCAAAACATAAGGAATCGTAGTGCGGATATCACATAGGCCTATATGAAAGAAGGGATATCAGGGAAAATAGATAGATATTCGGTGAGGAACAGGAATGTGGGAAAATACTAAGCAAAATAATACGAAAAAAAACAATGTAAGACTATTTAAACTGAAAGGAATAGGCCGAACTATATTACGAAAGAAAAAAACAAACTGCGTCTACAACTCAGAAGGGATCGTTTTTCCGCCAGGCCGCTAGAGGCTGTTCTTTCACCTCCCCATAAATTTTCACAAATATCTGGTTTTATTAATTCCATGTTTTTTGGTAAGTTCTGGGATTCAAAGAAAGTTTATAATAACATGTTTAGCTTATGCTGAGTGTAATATATCCCAATTTGCGTTAAAATATGTGAAAAATTACAAAATTACAAAGCGTGCATCCGAAAACCAGCTGCTGTCGTTGACTTCGGCGGATTGTGTTATTAAATTTAGACTTACCAAGACGATTCTTTATAATATATTTATTCTTTCACATTGTTTATTGACAAAACATATATATGATGGAGAAATATAGGTTGATAAATAAGTTTCGATTCACATTACTTGGTAATCATTCGAGAACAATGAAGGTGTTCGGACAAAAATACTTCCGACCAATCAGGTATCAGGAACCTTTCCGAGCTAAAAGGGCACCCCTGTGAGTCAAGTGCAAATATGCACCGCTATAAAAAATAGACTATAGTTGAAATTTTTTAGCAATAACTAATAAGGCCTACTATGGTTATAGTATTAGATCGATGTTTCATCATAGGCCTAAAGCCTATCTATAACAACATAGGTCTGTTATCTAGATCTAGGCTCACAGTCACTATCCATAGCCATAGGGACCATTATGATCATAGGCCAACATCTACATAGCCTTAGAATTTATCATAAATCATAATACCTTAGGCAGCTAGGCCTACATCAAGTTACATGCACTAATATTAGCAAGAAAAATTGTGTCGATGTTGTGATATATCGGTTACCCTCCGACATCTATACTGTGTAAGTTAAATCAATGACCAAAAATTAGGACTAGGCCTACCTAGTAACTGCTAAGTGATGAATCACGAATTTGGTGGAATCATATACAGGATCTACGATTCTACGGTCTACCCGGGAATGTTGAAGACTTGAATTAATTATTAGTAGCCTCACTCTCGAGTCTCAACTTGTAGACATGTGGGGGAATGTGCAGTATGTCTGTGCTCCGAGATTTCCCCTCACGGTCTGACTCACCAAAGAAAAGAAGTGAAGTGCCTTTGTGGCTTTCAGAGGAAACACTAACTTTACTTTTAGTAAGACGGAGTAGACGGTAACTTGTATAATACACGTTGCTCGATGTGGGTGCAGCATAAAAAAAAATAAATAAATAAGATAAAAAAATCTGGAAAAATGTCCGCGCGGAGAGAGAGAGAGAGAGAGAGAGAGAGAGAGAGAGATTCTGCATGGTCCATACGCGTATGCCATGATGTAATCTCGATATCATAAGACTTCGTCATTTTTTATGGTAAGCATATTATAATTCATTCTAAAAATAATATTATTAAATTATTAAAAAAGTAAATAATTCTCTTATTAAAGAATTGGTGCAGAAATATTTCTCAACTGACTCGAAAATTTAACTACATTACTTAGTTTTTCGTCTATTCAGAATTACTCAGTTCAAGTAAACTGAATGTACCATTGCTTTACTGTATTTGTATGTAGTATAAAACTTCGTCATTCTTTAGACAAATATTTAATTTCAGTTGAACAGTATATGGAACCATGAAAAAAGTCATTGTAGCTCTCTGTATATTTTTCTTTATTGTAATATATATATATATATATATATATATATATATATATATATATATATATATATATATATATATATATATATATATATATATATATATATATATATATATATATATATATATCTATCTATCTATCTATTTATCTGTCTATATATATATATATATATATATATATATATATATATATATATATATATAATATAAATTTATGTATAATTGGTCTGGATATTTATAATTGTTCTATATATATATATATATATATATATATATATATGCTTTGCATATATATTTATTTGTTTGTTTATTTATTTATTTAGTTCCCAGTTTTTGCGCCCCCCTTCATTCTTGCACCCTAGGCGACTGCCTAGTTTCGCCTTGAGGATGAGCTGGCCCTGCCTTAAGACTTCGTTAAAAATATGTGAAGTAAAAAGTTAATTCTTAGAAATAAGGTAAATTTACATGTACTGACCTAAATAAAGAATGTAATGATATTGACAATGAAAGTCTTAAAAATCTTACGTATTTTACATACAAATCTTGAATCTACACTAGAGGAGCTCATCTTAAGAACTGGTTAACCTCTTCAAAGCACATATAAAACAAATAAAATCCTGAATAAATACTGTATTTACTCCACGCTAGACCAGCTTCTTAGGAATATATATATATATATATATATATATATATATATATATATATATATATATATGGGCTCGGGCCATGTCTTTCTGATGAAAGGGTTCCATTAGGTAGCCTTCTAAGGGATATTTGCTACAGTGATACTCCCAGAGAAAAAAACCGGAGGTCTCCAGGATTCTAACTCCTGGCGCGAGTATCCAATTAAGGATATTGCATAATATCAGGGGATTTATTTTTAGTATGACACATAGCAACCTTTACCCCGAATAGATTTAACTCTTTGATTTAAGGGGGGAGATTGGCAAAAGAAGGGTTTGCCGATCTATGTACTCGGTGGACCTCCATCCCTACTTCTACTGCAACGCCATTCCTTTTCTTGTAGTGCTCTAAGGGAGTTGTGCTCCCACGTTAACCCGGTGTTTTGTTATAAGTTATTGAAATATCATGCAATCTCCAGCATCTTCATCCTTTGGGAAGTTGAGTATCAATTCTTTCCTGTGTATGATTTTAGGTTCCCTTTTCACAGTTAAATTTCAATAATTGTAGTGTGTTTGGTTGAGCGTTGCTGAGAACCGGATAGAGACATTTTGCGACTGCAGTCGCCCGTTACAATCGCATTTTATTTAGTCAGTAGGGCAATAATTCGTGGTATTAAGCTATAATGTTAGCTATTTAGGCAAATTATACAAGTGGTGATTTTGCATACATGAATATTATTCCTCTTTCTATTAAGAGACTTCACTTTTCGTATGCGGCGGGAACCCCGGTGGTACCAACTATCTTGGCCGGGGATCCTACCAGAGCTAGGCTACTCTCGCTCATATATACGTTAGTAAAGTAATTCCCCACGTTTAACCTCACTCTATCGTTCTTTCTAGATTCGAATTTACTTTCTCTAGAATCTATAAATAAGTTACGATATTCATTCTCTCTCAGAGAAAAGAGGCTAAACCCTTTCTCCCTCCTTGAGTGCCGCCGCCACTACAGGCGGCAACCACTGTCTTTCTTCATCGCCGTCGAGTAGAACAAAGCTCTTGTTGCATCCGTCTTTGATTTAGATAGTGACTAACTCAGGGTGCCCTTGTCTTGCCGCCGACGATGTCGTCAGCAAAGGAACCATGCTTCTTCTGCCGCCAATGATGTTGTCAGGACAGGAAGCCATACTTCCTCAGTTCACTCCGGCATACTTGCCGCCACCTCTCATATCAATGAACTATAGGACCCTTTACCCCTCCCATTCTGTCCTTTAGTGAAGTCATAGCCATCCCAAAACTCCTTCACCGGTATTCTGACAGTCATCCCGGCTTGCTAGGGTGACTGCATTACAGGCTGGTGCCCTGCCAATAGCAGTTAGTTCAACAGTCTCTGCCACCTTCCCACTTATTTCCTTCCTTCACAAGAAGTGAATATTATTGGGGGGAAGATTGACACGGCTCCTGACGGCTGCCAGAGGGAAACCTAGCATACTTTGGGAAGTCCTTAGCCCTCCCTCGGGCTGCCATCCACATTTATTGTCACCGATATCATAGCCGGCGACAGACCTTATGTGGATGGATGGAAGCCAGAATCCGACAGATTGTTACCCCTTCCATTGGAACTTTCATTCTGGCAAGGAGACAGTAGGCGGCCTGATAGTCCTCCTACACTTCCAACTGTTATGTTCAACAAAAATAATAGGAAACTCTCCTTCCTTAATGCTTTTTCTCCCTCTATCAGTTAGTACCGCCAGGTACTAACCTAACACCGGCAGTGCCGCCGGCTAAACTACAGTATACAACTATACAGTAGTACACATGTTTTCTAACATACTCTGTGTTTCCTATCGCAGTCAATTGTTGGGACCACAATATTATGTTGAGGATGAACACTCCCTCAACACCCAGATGGTTTTTTCGATCACCAGGTCCCCAAAAAATCACCGATCAGTATTAATATATACTACAGGTGGTTAATGTTAGTATAGACACTTACTAACTCTAACTCTAGTTCATAGAGTTTTTCTACGTTGTATTCTCCCTATCAGGGAAAGTGAATATTATTACTGACGGAGGTCTAAGCAAGGGCCTGGGAGAGGAAATACAGATATGTGTCTTTTCTACTTCCTTTCAAGCTTACTATCCTAAGCTATTATAAACAATAGTAATTACTATTGTTAATAAAAAAATCTATGCTTTTATATCAATGATATGAAAAACATGATACTCATTGGGCCCTTTTTCCTTTACAGGAGGAGCCGATAGATAAGTGTGCAGCATTGTTCTGTAACCATAAGGGCAAAGACTTTTGTGGACACAAAGTGCAGGACTCATGCTCCCTGCTCCATCGTGTCAGAAGTCCTCAAGTATTGGGACCCAAAGGGTTGCCCAACCTGCTCAACCCTGCTGGACAATGGCTTCGTAGAAGCCCCCACAGTCAAGATAGAGACTAGGGATACAGCGAGGGAGACCCTTCGCAAATGGGTAAGTGGGTTCCAGAAGAACTCTCCGGGATTGTACTTACTCAACGACTCCCTAAGGTGCCTACTGTTCCCCAAGGCTCTACCAAATACAGTAGTGCCCCAGGAACACGTCCAGCCTCCTCTCATACAGCTGTAGATCAGCGCGGACATAAATAAGGCACTAAAAGGCTTGGATATGGAGGCCCTGAAGAAGATGTGGAACATCCACAAGCGGAGGAAGAAGGATCCGTTTCAACAGCAACCGAAGACCCTCAATTTGCCGTGATGGCATACCAACCTATGCCGTCAACTTCTTTAACCCCAACTCCACAACCAGTTGCACAGGTCGATAAGAGTGAAGCGATCCTCACATCGATTCAACGGATGATGGAATTGTTCCAAAAGGAAGGAGAGACAATGAAATAGTCAATCAAGCAGCAGCAGATACTGTTACAGGAGAGGGTGGATCGCCTTGACCTACCAAGGGCTCCACTAAGAAGCCCTTTAGAGTGTTGGATCTCCCTCACTGCTCTGAAACCAACCCCTGGAGGTATGCGCAGCATATGCCCATGATGAAGGGGAAACTATTTGTCTCGAAGTTGGGGGCCAAACTGATTGAAGACCTTGAGTTCTGTCCTAATTCTTCAGCTTACCCAGACTATTACGTGAGACTACGGGATGAACATACAGCCCTTGAGGAATAGGTACCCAAAGAGGTCATTGTCTTTGAGTATGACAAAGCGCAAGCCATCCTCCTGAAAACCTTGAAGGAGCCGGGTACACCAACTCCAAAGTCTCTGTACTGAGCAAGAGACATCCCACGTTACATGCTCCTTCCTCCATCCCTTTTCCATATTCGGAGAAAGTACTAGACTTTGCCGTTAAGGCAGTCGACGAGGGCAAACCCTGCCCAACCCTAGAGAAAGGCAAACCATTCTCTCTAGCACTGCATACCTGCGAGGAGAAGTGGAAGGATGTCCGTCTAACCTTCTCCGTTTCTAAGTTGGATCCAGAGATAACAGGCCAGCAGTTCAATGAGAACCTTCCGAAGTTGCCAGACCATCTTCTGAGGAGGGAACTGGAGACGAAGGAGAGACTTGCGGCCTCCCTTTCTCATCAGAACTGCCTGGAAATGAGTGCAGGTCAACATAACACCCCAGAAATGCTCATTTTCCTGGCTAAGTCTCACATGGGGACCCTTGTGAAAGACTTATATGCTTTCCTCAGAGTAAGGAGAGTCTGCAGAGAGTTCTTTTTGACCTCAATGACTATATGACACGAACCCAGGAAGCTGATTACCTCGAGCATCTTGGGTAAAGACCTTTTCCTAAAGGAACTGGTCCAAGAGATCATAGCCTGAGAAGCCATGGAGAACAGGAACCTTCTACAAAAGTGGGGCATGAACTTAAAGAAGAAATCTTCCTCGGAAGGAGGTCCGCCGCCTAAGAATAAAAAGGCTAGGAGACCCCGCAGACCTGCACAGCTTCCTGCCGTGACTATGACCACGATGCCTCAGATCACCTTCTATATGGTCCCTCAACAACTGGTAGCCCAGTCGCCAGTGATTAACCCTAACTTTGAGAGACAGTCGACTTCCTTTTGCCCTAGTCAGAAAGGAAAAGGCCCAAAGAGAAGTTCTTCAAGGGGTAACTCCTCTCGGGTCTGAGGAGGACATGGTCGCGGAAACAAAGCCGCCGGACTCCCCAAGCAATGAGGGGCTCCAGGTAGGGGGCAGACTATATCACTTTCGGAATCGCTGGACCTTCGATCCCTGGGCCCACAGACTAATCACGAATGGATTCTGGTGGTAATGGAACAGAACTCCACCCCGTTTTCCAGAATTCTTCCAACACTCCACCCCCTTGTTAGAAGAATATACCTCAGGACTCTTGAACAAGAAGGTAATAAGGAAAATGAAGTCCATCAAATTCCAGGTAAGGCAGTTTTGTGTTCCCAAGAAAGACTCAGACAAACTCAGAGTCATTCTAGACTTGTCTCCACTCAACAATTTCATCAAGAACAACAAGTTCTGGATGCTTACTTTGCAACACATAAGTACCCCTCTACTCAATAGACCTAGCAGATGCTTACTAGCATCTTCCAGTGAGTCGCCCATTTTCCTCCTACCTAAGATTCAAGCTACAGAAGAAGAAGTTTGTCTCCAGAGCAATGTCCTTCAGACTGAACACAGCCCAAAGGATATTCACGAAGCTAGCAGACATAATCGTCCCGCAGCTACGCTCCAAAGGAGTTCAAGTGGTAGCATATCTAGACAATTGGCTGTATGGCCAGAATCCAAGACTACTTGTCTGCAGGCAGCCGACAAGTTGATCCAGTTCCTGGAACACCTTGGCTTCAAGATCAGTCGCAAGAAGTCTCACCTTTCTCCAGCTCAGAAGTTCCAATGGCTAGAAATCCAATGGGATTCAAAGTCACACCACCTCTCCATTACATCCAAGAAGAGGAAAGAGATAGCAGGATCTGTCAGGAGACTTATCTGTCACAAGAGGATTTCAAGACACCAACAGGAAAGAGTATTGGGCTCTCTCCAGTTCGCAGCAGTGATAGACCCGGTGCTGAAAGCAAGTCTAAAAGATGCGTCATGAGTCTGGAGAAGATACTAACCAAACACTCGAAGAGAGCACCTAAGGTTGACACAGCGCCCTGTTGCACACGCAGTTAAGGCCCTGGTCAACAGCCTAGAGCCTAGCTTGGACAATTCCCCTGCCACCACCACAACCATCAGTGGTAATACACACAGACGCCTCCTTGGAAGGATGAGGGGGTAGGGGCATTCTCACGAGAGAAAAGTGCAAAGGAATTGATCGCAACAGTTCAAAACCTTTCATATCAATATTTTTGAAGGTTTGGCACTTATCCTGACGAAGAAACTATCCCCTCGCAGAGCAATCCACATCGGATTGGTCCTGGACAACAAAATAATAGTAAAATGTCTAAATCGACAAGGCTCGAGATCGCCTCACATCAACCATGTGATATTAGCCATCTTCAACCAGGCAAGGAAGAGGTGATAGCACCTATCAGCAGTTCACCTAGAAGGGTTCCACAATGTGACGGCGGACGCTCTATCCAGGCGAAAGGTCCCTAGACTCATTCTCCTTCATCTCGGAAAAAGTCCCGGAACTGCAGATCGACCTCTTTGCAACAAGCGACAACAAGAAACTACCTCGTTACCTAGCCCCTTATATGGACCCTCAAGCAGAGGCAATGGACGCCATGTCCCTCGACTGGAACAGGTGGAATCGCATTTACCTGTTTCCACCAACCAATCTCCTGCTAAGAGTCCTCGACAAGCTAAGATCCTTCAGAGGGACAGTAGTAGTAGTGGCCCCCAAGTGGCCCAAAAGCAATTGGTTCCCTCTAGTTCTAGAGCTGAAACTGAAGCTGTTTTCTCTGCTGGATCCAGTATTATTCCAACTGATCCAGAATTCGAATGTCTATACTTCATCCTCGAGAACCAACAACCTACATCTCATGATTTTCTCGCCCTAGCAGCGAACAAAAAGTTGGGAATCTCGAAGGATAAAGTTGACTTCATCGAAGAGTATAAGTCAAGTTCGACTAGGAGACAATATGAATCGTCATGGAAGAAATGGGTTTCCTTTGTGAAATCAATGAAAACCGACAGAAATATCGATAGATTTATGTCTTACATTCTTCATATACCTACACGAACAAGGCCTGGCTTCTACTACAATTACCTCGTGTAAGTCAGCCCTGGCTAGACCACTTCTGTCCGCCTTTGTAGTTGACCTCTCTATGAAATTTTTAATAGGATCCCAAAAACATGCGCTAGACTTAAGCCAGCGACCCCACCAAAGCCCATCACGTGGTCCTTGTACAAAGTTTTGCACTATGCTTTGAACCTAAACAATGAGGATTGTACTCTGAAGGATTTAACACAGAAAGTAATTTTTCTGTTTGCAATAGCCTCAGGGGCTAGAGTTAGTGAAATAGTGGCCTTATCCAGAAACGAAGGCCATATACAGTTCCTAGACACAGGAAAACTGAACCTCATTCCACATCCTGCCTTTCTTACCAAGAATGAGCTACCCACTAAGAGGTGGGGTCATTGGAGAATCTGCCCACTGAAGGAAGATGCCTCTCTGTGCCCAGTAGAGTGTCTTAAGGTCTATCCTCGAAGAACTTCAGACTTCAAGGGAGGACAGCTCTTCAGAGGCAAAAGCTTTTGATCAAACCTATCCTTAAGAAAACTGAGAGCGAAGCTCACCTACTTTATTGATCCTGACAGTACACCCGCAAGTCATGATCAGAGGAAAGTTGCTTCTTCGTTGAACTTCTTTCAACATATGGACTTTGAAAGACTCCGCTCATACACTGAATGGAGATTATCCAGGGGGTTCTACAAACACTTTGCGAAGTAATTACATGAAATAAAACATTTTGTAGTGGCGGTGGGTAGTGTCATTAAACCCGTCGTGTAGTGCTGCGATGAACAGTGAACTGTTTTGGGACTTTAAAGTGCATCGGGTGCATGGGTATACTTACCTTCTAGTGCAAAGCATAACAATGATTAACATACTGTTCCATATAGGTGCATATCTGACCAATAACACCAGTACCAAGTGAACGTTTGCATCACAGTGTTTATGCATGTCCAAAATTCTGAACAGGTCAGACAGATTTGGTTTCACATCATTGAGTGGCATTATTTCAATAATGAAATTATATATATTTTTTACAGGAAAATATGGACCATGATGTGTTTTAACCCTGGATAGGTACGGTCCTCGGACACCCCTTTAAGGGTATACTCGGACGCGAACGACCCCGACGCCAAAAAAAATTCTTGAAAAATCAGTTTTTGCAGTAACCTCCTTTTTTCTTTTGCCAAAAAAAACTTCAATGAATGCTTAAAACAACTGTATAGATAAATACTACTCATCTGCAGAAAAACTATTTATTATAAATATTTTAAAAAATTAAGTAGAAAAAAAAAAGACCTGACATAAAAATTCATAAAAAAAAGTTTATACATATATACACAAATCCTTTTAGGAATTGATTCTTGAATGTTTAGGACACATCTTGATGTATTTTGGATGAAGTCAGACCCATGGAGGTGAAGATCTGAAATGAGAAAAAAAGGGTAACTTTTTTTGGCCAAAAAAATTTGTCCAAATTTCATGAAATTTTTTGGGTACCCAAATGAAATAGGAAGTGGCTAATTTTTTTAGGGAATAAACATATGTTATCCTAAAATAGAAATATGTAAAAAAATCTTCATTATTTTGTAAATTACATTTATATCAGGGGCCATATCTAAAGGTAATTTTTTGAGTACTTAGAAATTCCGTAAAAAAATACATATATTTAATATATAATATGATATTTATGCAGGTAAAAATATACCAAAATATCACAAATTCTATAGGGAACAAGAATATATATAGATAGGGCAGCTTACGCTTCGGATATGTCCACAAAATGGCCGCCAACCACACTGACTCAGACTCCCTAATCTGCCACTTGAAATGTAGGAAGGGTATGTCAATTTCAAGGTGTTATTTACTAATCTAATTATTATTGGATATGCATAAAAATTGTATGGTGGGTTGCTGGATAATTGTCGATTATTTTACGAATATAAAATTAAAATTCTGACCCAAAAAAATTTTTTTGAAGGGAAATAAAATCGAAAAAAAAATGTAAAACAATATTTTAGCTAAAAAAATTTGATGATATTCAATCAAAAAAAAAGTAAACAAAATTTTCCGACAAATAAACATCTAGAGGAATCATTACTCTGTGATAGTTCCTTAGTACGTAGTAATTTTGAAAGAATTGGGAAAAAACGAAAAAATGGCAATCACCGGAAAATCGAACACATACCTATATATACGCCATATCTGGCTAAAAAAAAGATAGGCATGGGTAGCCAGATCATCTAGAAACACTTTCCAACACTATAAAAATATAAGTTTTGCGACACTACTTGCCAATTCCTTACGGTAACATGACTAAGCAAAAAAATGCAAAACAAATAAAAAGGGGCACTCGAGGAAAAATGGCTAACATTCTAATATACGGCATTTCAGAAAAAAAAAATTCAGCCACGTGCTAGTCAAACCATCAAGGCACATTTTCCGACAAATAAACATCTAAATGAATAATTACTCTGTGATAGTTCCTTAGTACGTAGTAATTTTGAAAGAAATGGGAAAAAACGAAAAAATGGCAATCACAGGAAAATCGAACACATAC
>NC_090754.1:5230310-5245310 GCF_036898095.1 Palaemon carinicauda | reverse complement strand
GGGTACATTTAACATTAAATCAATGATCCTATCTAAGATTTTTCACTACCATGCTCACTTGGGACGGTCATAGTTGGCTTACATAAAATAAACATGCACACAGATAATACATAACTTATGAATTTTTTATTAGATTAGCAAATTGAGTGTGTTTATGAAAGTGATGCAACAGAAACGGACAGGTATTGAGCATGCGCTCTAAACACAACTATTTTGCAAATAATTTTTATGAATTCCTTTAAGATTAAAGTCTTAACATATGTAATAGAATGTGGATTAATCTTAAGGAAATAAAATATATAAAATATCACGAAGAACAGCAAAAAGATAAAACAAATGATCTTATACAAAGGATTTGATACTCAGAAAAAAAGATGCGTTCCTTGTGATAAAAAAGGGAAATGACATAGGGTTTTCATCAAAATGACAAATTAACTTAAATGGCCAAGTTGGAAGACAAACTAAGCTTCCTTACAGGAAGTGTTCATAACAACCAGACCTACATCATCGAGATATCAGGAAAAATGAAAAATCTGAGGAAGTCCATATCAACTTCAAAAGAGATACTTCAAGCATCAGATTTCACCGAGAAATTCCTTATCCAAGTGGATACATCCGATAACCGGATTGGAGCTATCTTATCGTAAGAAGATAAGGAAGAAATTCTTGATTCTGTATGTGTTATGTCGTCGAAGCTGAAGAAGCAGCATCGAATCACTTGATAGTTGAAACAGATCTACTGGTCCTGATCGCAGAGATATACAAGTCTTTAATCTACGCGAATCGACCACAGAATGAGATTTCATTGTATGGGGATCATAATCTTCTAACTTAAGTGAATATTATTAAAAATAATAATCAAAGGTTAACTAGGTGGTCATTATTATTGACACTGTATTGTGTTAATGTAAAGAATATATCAGGTAAAGATATATGGAATATTTTCAACATTATGATGCTTTCTCCAGCCTCTTTTGCCTCTGGAAAGTTGAGTATTATCTTTATTATGTAACAATGTAAGCTCTTGGTGTTTTGAAATAAATCGAAAGCGATATTAACGTATACAGGAGCTGTTGCCTACCGGAGGAGTCCTGGACGCTGTCGCTCACTATGCATGAGTCATTTAGTTAGCCAGAGCGACGTTCCCGGTCCTTATGCTTTAATAATTCTAGCTATTTAGCTTTACAATAGGAATTCTTTATATGATGCCGTTAGTATTTCAGTTTCGGCGATTGAGGTAACCGATCCTAGTCTACGCAAGGCTTCGTAGCCTAGGCGTTTGGCCCTAGTACTTTCATGCATGATATACAGATTTCCGAGTGTTTTAGAATTTATTGAAGCTATAGGCAGTTTAATACATATAAGATATTGTTGATATTTTCTTCCAAGATTGTATACGAGAGAGTTTTGGTGATTTAGGTAATCGATTCTCTCCGCGCCTAGGCTAGTAGCCTATGGGGCTTTAGTATACTTTCGCACACTTCCCCGGTTGCTCTTTTCTCCTTTGGAGATTAAGTTCAATCCCTTTTCCCTCTGAATTTAGCCTGAGGCTTAACCCTAGTGGTTTTATCTGAATATGTATTCATATATAACTATATTAGGGTGTTTCTGTTCTATTCCTGTAACCAGAGAATCTGATTTCAGGTTTGGGCAGAACATCAGAGTAATTAATCTAGGGTCTGTTTCTCTCTAGCATAGAGAATGAGATTCCTTTGCTAGGTTAGGAGCGGACATAGGAGGCTTAGCCTCCCTAGACCACATCTGAAGGTTTCTGTACGAGATGATTCCTTCTTCTAGTGATCTAGCAGATTAGTCCAGTGTTGTTGTTCTCGGATTGAAGGATAAGATTTTCCATTTCCTTGTGAATAACAACATCAAACTTTGTTTTAGTATTGAGGGAGGTGGCAAGTATTGCTGACCTCCCTCCCATAGATAATCCCTAGGCTAGGATGAGCTTTCTTGGCCGTTGGAATAATCTCATACTAGAGCAAAGTTTGCAGGACCCTCCTCTCCCTTTCCCCCTATCCTTAGTAATGGCCTAGCTATTACAACTTTTGGCCGTCGTTCTACATTTGTACCTAGAGTAGGTTAAGATGTGGAATTGGCTCAGTCCTTTGCCGGCCGGCAAGATCGTGCCGGCCGGCAGAGGCCTAACTTCTGTAGAGTGTTCCCCAGACCTCCCTTGGTCTTACATCCATGTCTGTCAGTAGAGCCCGGCAGGCAATGGATAAAAGGAAGCCTGAATTTTACATTCTCCCCCTCCTTTTAGTTCACTCTTTCTGGATGCAGGGCTGTAAGGCAGTGCCATCTTATATCCTTACATCCATTCTCTTTTCCTTTTAGTGTATGTACCCCTAGCCCGGCTGCCGGCTTGAGTGGCTGGTAGCCGGGCGGGTGTAAGTTCTCTGGTTCTTTTTACTGCCGGCCGGCAAATGTAGCCTACCATTGCCGGCTGGCAACAAAAGCACACCATAAGATCTGCCGGCTGCAACGATTAGCGGCTGGCAGCCGGGTGCTAGTGTTTACAGTTGCCGGCCGGCAGAGAGTGCTGGCTGGCACACACAACTGAACCAGCGATCTGCCGCCCAGTAGTCTAAAGGTTGGATACCTTGGAACTATATTAAGGTACGTGCCGGCAGGCAGGTTATAATATTGTATACAGTAGCCAGTATTTTTACAGTATAGTATATACTGCATGGAGAAAACTATAGCATAGAATATATTGTAACACTAAGTTCTTCCAACATATTTTTGTTGCCTTGTACAGCCTTTTGTTGAGACCGTACAGATGAAGAAAGTGAGTTCTTTCTTTATTAATTATCCAGTCTATTAAAATTCTTTATAATGGTGTGAGCTACACCTACATTTCCTCTGGGAAATATGATGAAGGTTATTCTAGAATAAGATTTAACCTTAATTTTATTAACTGGAAGGTTACAGCAATTGGCTGGGCAGGAAATACAAGTATATATATATATATATATATATATATATATATATATATATATATATATATATATATATATATATATATATATATATATATATATATACTAACATTAGTTATCCAGTGATATGTTCTTCACTTGATACTCATGGAATTTCTTCTCTTTACAGGAGGACCATCCGAAGTGCGGGAGCATGTTCTATAACGTCCGCAGAAAAACTTCTGTGGACATGAGTTGTGCAGGAGACACGCAGCATGCTCAGTCTCCAAAGGTGATCTCTGGTATTGGGACCCTCAGGTATGTACTATTTGCACTAACCTGATTACTGAGGCATTTGACGCCCCCAGGTCGACGGAGTCAAGAGATGCAGCTAGGGAAAAGCTTCGAATCTGGGTGAGAGGCTTCCAGGAGAATACTTCTGGCCCCTATCTTCCAAGCGAGAAGATGAGGGCTTACCTTTTTCCTAAGGCATCGGCGGATGCAGTGATTCCTCAGCCTCCTGCGGAGATACCACTAGTTCAGATTCCGGTTGATTCTGAAGTCTCGGACGCCCTACAAGACATCTAACTGGACGATAGGATGTCTGAGGTGTCTGAGTACACTGAAAAGGACCTTCTGGCATAAGGCCAAGAAGAGGAGCTGACCCAGGCTCCTGATACTGAGGAGGAAGAAATCGACGAGGTGTCGCTTACATCGGTTCAGGCCCCTGAACCTGTTCCCTCAACATCGTCTGCTATCCCAGATGATCTGGGAAGGACTCTCTCTTTCATCGTTGAAATGATTCAACAGATGCAGAAGAAGAATGATGAAAAGGAAGCTGCAATTAAGATGGAGTTGCGGAGACTTGCAGCATCACGTGGGCCCCAAAAGAAGCTCAACGTGAAGGATCTTCCTTTGTGCTCAGATGCCAATCCTTGGAGGTATGCCGAGCACATGCCTATGACAACTGGAAAGATTGTCATATTGGAGAAGTTGGGTTCAATTCCCTTTGAATAAGTGGAATTCTGGCCCAACAAGGAGTCTTACCCGGACTGCTATGTCCGTCTTAGGAAGGAGCCAGCCTCAAAGGAAGAGGCGGAGCCGAAGGAGGTCATAGTTTTTTACCATAGTAAGGCACAGGCCTTACTGACGAGCTCAATGAAAGAGAGGGGCTTCAAAAACTTAAAGGTACCAGCCTTGAGTAAGAAGGATCCTTCCTTTGTGGCTTCTCCTACCAGAGCCTTTCCCTTTATGGAGAAGGGATTTAAGACTGCCTTGAAGGCGGTTAAGGCAGGGAAACCATGTCCTCCTTGGAGGAATGTAAGCCACTGTCCCTGACCTTACCCATGGACCAGAATGACTGGAAGGACGTCTATCTTACCTTCTCAGTGGGGAAGTTGGAGGCCGATATTGCCGGACGTCAGTTCAGTGAAGACCTTCCAAAGCTGTCAGATTTTCTCTTGCGCAGGGAGCAAGAGACAAAAGAGAGACTTGTTGCATCGATGTCATTACAAACGACTTTTGAAACGATGACAAGTGACCCCAAAATCCAAGATATGTTTATGGTAGTGGCCAAAACCCATCTAGCCACAGTAACAAAGGACCTTTAAAGTTTCATCAAAGCTAGGAGAGCTTGTAGAGAGTTCGTGTTTGCCTCGGCTGCAGTGAGGCACGAACCGAGGAAACTGATCTCCTCTTGCATATGAGGTAAGGACTTCTTCCCTATCGAAGTGGTCAAAGAGGTAGTGGATAAGGCCGCCAAAGAGAATAGTAACCTTCTCCAGAAGTGGGGCCTAACTCTTAAAAGAAAGTCTTCCCCGGATGAGGGTCCCCGACCTAAAAGGAAGACTAAGAAACCTAGTCTATCCTCTCAGCCCTCCAAACCTTACAGACAGCAGCAGCAACAACTTCCCGTGACCGCAGTACCTCAGATGGTAGCACAAACCCCAACCACGTACCAGTTGGTACCTCAAGGCGTGACAACTCAGTCACCGGCGTTCAAACCAGCATTTGAAAGGCAGACAACTACCTTTCTCCCAAGAGCTAGAGGAACAGCCAGAGGTTCATCTAGACGCCCTTTAAGAGGAAGGGGGTTCAGGGGAGGACGCGGTCAAGGAGGCATGGCCTCAGGTCAACAACAGCAAAAGTGAAATACTTCCGGTAGGAGGGAGACTTCATCTTTTTCGGGATCGTTGGACCTTCGATCCCTGGGTCCACAGCCTAATCAAGAATGGACTGGGTTGGAGCTGGTACAGCACTCCACCTCCGTTCCCACAATTCTTCCAACACTCTACCCCCGTTCTGGAAGAATATATTCGAGAACTCTTGGAAAAAAGAGTAATTCGAAGGGTAAAGGCCATCAAGTTCCAAGGAAGGCTGTTTTGTGTTCCAAAGAACGACTCAGAAAAACTCAGAGTCATTCTGGACTTGTCGCCACTCAACAAGTTCATAGTAACTACAAGTTCAGGATGTTGACACTTCAACACATAAGGACCCTACTACCCAAACGGGCATTAACCGTCTCTAAAGACTTGTCAGACGCTTGTTGGCATATTCCAATCAGTCGTCACCTCTCCTCCTACCTAGGGTTCAAGCTATAACGAAGACTCTATGCCTTCAGAGCCATGCCATTTGGGCTAAACAGCCCCAAGGATTTTCACGAAGCTTGCGAACGCAGCTCTCCAACAATTACGCCTAAAGGGAATCCAAGTAGTGGCCTACTTGGACGATTGGCTGGTGTGGGCAGCATCCAGGACAGAATGCATGCAAGCTTCCCAACAGTTGATCCAGTTCCTGGAACATCTAGGATTCAAGATCAACAAAAAAAGTCTCGACTTTCTCCATCTCAAAAGTTTCAGTGGTTGGGAATCCACTGGGACTTACTGTCACACAAACTTTCCATCCCTGTAAGGAAGAGGAAAGAAATAGCAGGTTCTGTCAAGAGACTACTAGAATCCAAAAGGATATCAAGACGTGAACAGGAGAGAGTGCTGGGCTCTCTTCAGTTTGCCTCAGTAACAGACCCTGTGCTAAGTGCACAGCTAAAGGATGCAAACGGAGTTTGGAAAAAATATGCATCAAACGTGCGAAGAGATCTGATAAGACCAATACCGACTCATCTACAAACGCTTCTCAAGCCGTGGTCCAAAGCCAAGCAACTGAAGAAATCGGTACTTCTTCAGCCACCTCCACCCTCAATGACTAATCATACAGACGCTTCGAAGGAAGGATGGGGAGGTCATTCTCACCGGAAGAAAGTCCAAGGAACTTGGTCCAACCTATTCAAGAAGTTTCATATAAACTTTCTGGAAGCCATGGCAGTACTTCTTACATTGAAGAAAGTTTCTCCTCGCCATTCGATCCACACAAGATTGGTACTAGACAGCGAGGTGATAGTGAGATGCCTGAATCGACAAGGGTCGAGGTCACCTCAAATCAACCAAGTGATGTTGGCCATCTTCCGGCTAGCGGAAAAGAAGAGATGGCACTTGTCAGCAGTTCACCTTCAAGGGGTCCGCAATGTGACAGCGGACGCTCTATCCAGGCTCACGCCGATAGAGTCAGAATGGTTCCTGGACGCAGGATCAATCTCTTTCATCTCGAGTCAAGTCCCGGAACTGCAGATAGACCTCTTTGCGACAAAGGACAACAAGAAGTTACATCATTACGTATCCCCGTACGAGGATCCTTTAGCGGAAGCAGTGGACGCTATGTCCCTCGACTGGAACAGATGGTCCAGGATTTACCTGTTCCCTCCGCACAACCTTCTACTGAGGGTCCTCGACAAACTGAGATCTTTCAAGGGGAAAGCGGTAATAGTGGCTCACAAGTGGCCGAACAGCATTTTGTTCCTTCTGGCATTAGAACTACAGCTGAAGTTTCTGCCGCTACCGGATCCAGTTTTGACTCAGCGAGTTCAGAAGTTGACTGTCTTCTCTTCATCACAGAAAACCCGGAATCTGCATCTCATGATTTTCTCTCCCTAGCGGTGAGAAGAAGATTCGGGATATCAAGAGACAGTATAGACTTTTTAGAGGAATATAAGTCCAAATCTACCAGAAGACAATATGAGTCATCATGGAGGAAGTGGGTGTCCTTTGTCAAGGCGAAGAATCCACAAAAGATCTCGACAGACTTCTGTTTATCATTCTTCATCCACCTCCATGGTCAAGGTTTAGCAGCCAACACAATATCAAAGTGTAAGTCCGCCTTGACAAGACCTATTCTATATGCCTTCCAGGTTGACCTCTCTAATGACATTTTTAACAAAATTCCGAAGGCCTGTGCTAGGCTCAGACCATCAGCACCTCCGAAACCCATTTCATGGCCTCTGGATAAGGTTCTTCATTTTGCTTCAATGATGAATAATGAGGAGTGTGCTTTAAAGGATTTGACCCAAAAAGTATATTTCTGTTTGCACTCGCTTCGGGGGCTAGAGTTAGTGAAATAGTAGCCCTCTCGAGAGAGGAAGGTCATGTTCAGTTCTTAGATGGGGGAGAACTGAACCTTTTTCCAGACCCAAGGTTTCTTGCCAAGAACGAGCTACCCACCAATAGGTGGGGTCCCTGGAGAATCTGCCCTCTGAAGGAAGATGCATCTCTATGTCCAGTGGAGTGCCTAAAGGTCTATGTTCATAGAACTTCAGACTTTAGGGGAGGACAGCTGTTTAGGGGAGAAACATCAGGCTCAAATTTATCTCTGAAGCAACTAAGGGCGCAAGTCACCTATTTTATTTGCAGAGCGGATCCAGATAGCACACCCGCAGGTCATATTCCGAGAAAAGTTGCCTCTTCCATAAATTTCTTTAATAATATGGATTTCGAACACCTTCGCTCATACACTGGCTGGAAGTTATCCAGAGTATTCTTTAGACACTATGCGAAGCAAGTGGAGCAACTGAAAAGGTCTGTGGTAGCAGTAGGTAGTGTTGTTAACCCTGCTGTTTAATTCTGCGAGGAACAGTGAAATTAATTGGGACGATTAATTCAAGGGTGGGTGTGTAGTCACGGAGTGTTTCTACAGACGAAGTGTTAGGCCACTAAGGTGTCCTTATCAACTGTTCCATAAACAAAGGTGAACTAAGCATAAGTGCAGACACGTGTGCCAAGCGTTTCTGACGCTAGTGTGATTGAGTAGTAAGACAGACTATAATAATAATATTAATATTTTGATATTAAAAGTGGCGCATATATGTTTCTTTTCTAGATGAAACAATATTTTTTGTTTTACTGTGATCCTTATGCTTATTTATTTGTTCATCCACATCTTATAATTTTATAATTGTCGATTAACCTATATATTTTTATTGATTTTCAATAAACTAGTTCTTTGTGAACCTTACGTATTATTCGCCTATGTCATTTTACTGGAAAATGTATTAGCATTACTTTTTAAACTATGGATAATTTTAACATGAATAGTCCTAAAAGATTGTTCCTTGCTACAAGCAAACATTCATTGGTTTATTCTTTCCCCAGGAAGGAAAGACTTCATACCCTATAGGGATGGTGGTGGATATGCAAAATTTATTCCTACACGGATATAAACCTTTGTCCAATCCAGTGATAAGAACAGACACACCGGGGGACTTGTCGGTATTTCATACCGACATTGGTGGTTCTTATACAAACTTTGCTTTATAACATATAGGGTGAGACCACTATACTGGCTTGTCTGTTAGTCATCCATAGGTATATGTACTCCTCGAAACTTTCCAGAGTCACGTATGACTCTTCCCTGTATGGGGCAGGAAGCACTAACATGGGCCTAGATGAAATGATGTATGACGGTAACATCATAGGTCTCTAGGTCTATGCTGACCAGGAAATACTTTCTTGAGAGTACGACACGATTTGAGAATCCACATATACAGTAATGCTCTGTTATACTTCCATCCGGACGACTTGGCCTGAGCCCCAAAAACGGATTTTGACCGAAGCGAAAAATCTATTTTTGGGTGAGATAGCCCTGTCGTCCTGATGGACCCGCCCTTCCTTTTAATAAAAAGGGCTATAGGACCCTTCCCTATAATGCAGTATCTGTAACACCTCGTGTATCACTACAAGGAATGAAGATGGCGCCGTTGGTGGCATTGTGTACACACTCGAAGCGGGATAGGAGAGGTACCTTATTAACGGCTCTCCTTTCATTCTCATTTTTCGTTTTCTTGCCAAGTGTTAATTCTATTCGGGGTGAAGATAGCTATGTAGCGTGTCAAGAATACGTCCTATGATATTACGCAATATCCCATGTTAAGTTATTTAGGGATATTTGCTCCAGGAGTTAGAATTCTGGATACCTTAAGGTAAATTCTCTGGGAATATCACTGTAGTCAAATATACCCTAGGAGGCTACCCTAAAGGAACTTCCATCAGGACGACATGGCTATCTCACCCAAAAATAGATTTTTCGCTTGCTCAAAATCCGTTATCTCGTTCCACTTGCGTCATCGACCTATTAGGCTTAGCCAAGCCCTTGTCGGAGATCCGTTGGTCCGCCATTCTGCATTCGCTCGTGATCTCCCACGCTAGAACTGCGCAGTCCATTGGAGCTCCCCTTTGCAAAGGGTGATCTCAGCATGTCGGCGCGCCGACTTACATGTACTGTTGTTACGTCTTAGCCTCTGAGATTTCTCGATCAGACTGCAGCTGCCATTTCTGATGTCGTGGCATTTATTTCAGAGTCTTTCTCACCTTTCCTGGGATTCAGGGTGCGGCGACATAGGGTGTCTCTGTCTAGAGACTCTTCCTTGTTGGGATAACCCTCTGATTGAATTTAGATTTCTTTCTGAGCTTAACTTCCTTGCCGTCGCCTCTTTTCTGGGGATTGTTAAGACATGCTCTTTTGATGCATGGTTATAGCTGCCCCATGCCGTCACCTCTCTGTATATCCTAGCCTTTCCGGGACGGACTTTGCATGAATCTTATCATTTTACTTGATCTTGGGGTTTAGTTCCTTCTGGGGTCTGACCCTCCATGGCCGTCAGCATGCTTCTCCTTGAGGAGTAGGCTATTAGACTGACGGGAGTGCTGGTACCTAATGGCTTTTCTGATACCTTTGGTCACATTATCCTATAGCACCTGTACTGGTGATGCATCGCTGCTTGCGGCAGTGCCGCTACTGGCGGCGCTGCCTTCAGCTATGGCATGGTGCTTTATGCAGGAACCCTTGCCGTTTGTTTCCGCCACCCTAGGCACCTTTGCCCCTTACGGTGTTGCCGTTACTGTTGGCGGGGCTATTACTAGTCTGTGTGAGTGGTTGACTGTGCTAGTGCCTTAGGCCACGTAGGACACTGGATGCAATGCTGTTACCCCTTAGCGCTGGCGGTACTTCCGGCAACGCTGGTACATCTGGGGTACATGCCTTTGGCAGTGCTAGTACCTAACGGATTTATTGCCAACTTTCGACACTTTATACTATTCTATAGTACCCCTACCGGCGATACGTCGCTGCTTATGGCAGTGCCGCCACTGGCGACACTGCCTTCACCTTTGGCAAGGTGTTTTCTGTGGAAGCTCTTGACCATTATCTCCGCCACCCTTGGCTACTATTGCCCCTGACGGCATTGCCGTTACTGGCGGCAGGGTTAGTACTAGTCTATGGGAGTGGCTATCTGTACCAGTGCCTTAAGGTACATAGGACGTTGGAGGCAACGTTGTTCCCCCCTGTCATTGCCGGTCCTTCTGGCAACGCTGGTACCTATAGGGCACATGCATTTTTGTCCTTTTTATCTTAGACCCTCTTACCTAAACTAAGATGGGTTCTCTACTGACTGTAGGTGAATTCAACTACGGATTAACATAAAGGCCTTCTCCTTCAAATTTTGAGGATTCTTTATGTATGTTGGGCCTGGGAACTCTTTTTATGAAAGGTTTTCTAGGCCCCTGCATGAAAATAACCACTACATATGGTTATTGTTTTTTTTACCAATTTGTCCATTTGCCTCTGAGGGTGTGGATTGGAAAGAGGGGTGATACCTCTATAGGCTAGTTCCCACTCCCGGGGCTTCCCTAATTGAGGTTATCAACTTGTTGTTATAGATTCTTGCTCATTAATCGATGTGTCGATTGCTTAAACTATTAAGTTTACTTGTACCGTTGGTTTCTAATTGGCCATTTCTCTGCAGAGATATAGGAGGATTGGTTCTTTCCATGAGCACCTCCCCTCCCCCTCCCTCTTCTTTGGGCCTATAGCAATAGACTTTAAGGAGGGATTTTTTCCAATCTCACGTTCTTCAATAGGGGAATGGACATTTCTTACTGTATCTCCTCCTTTCTCACCAAATGCATTTACACACAATTTGGGAATTACTATTTCCTCAATTGTTAACATGGAATGTTAGTAACACATTTCTTTCCACTTTTGGTGACTGTTAGAGGATGTAGTACTCATTTAAACCCTTTTCTCCTTACAGACGTTACCTGTGACAGAGATCACTGTTGAGTGCGGATTTGTGTCAAGACTGTGAGGCATCCTTGTGGTCCTGATCCATGCCACACACATGCGAAGTGTCAGAGGATAAAAGGTCCAGTATCGTACTGGGACCATCAGGATTGCAGTGTTTGTAAGGATCTACTTCACTCCGGATAGGTCTCGAAGGATACCTCCGATGACGACTGCAGGTTCTTCCCGTGCTCCCTTCGCATCTGGTTAAGAGGATTAGGTAGGTCTAGAATTAAGTAGGTCTACCACTTTAGACCCCACTACGGCAACGGCCTTCCGGTCTATGGTGACGATTATTTCTTCCGTGACGGGGGCTGTTCCTACACTTTTTTCCTCCCAACATCTTCTGCGGGGCTCATGGAGCCCCTCAGTTCCTGAGTACCTCGGGCACTACAATGGATCTGGTATATATGGCTAACATAAAAGCCTATATGGATGGGAATTAGTAATACCAAATGCTGATGTTCAAGGCCTCATGTGAAGAGGTCCAGGCCTTGAAGGAACAAGAGGAGTCGACTAGGTATAGGGTCTTGCCCTCCTAGCTACGTTATTGCACACGGCAATGACGACGGCAGGGTGTATCAATATACAGCTTGTCGCCTTCGGTGAGAGGTTGGCCTCCTTCATGGCTCCTGAGAATATGATCTTTCCCTTTGCCTTGAAGAGCTACGCAGCTGTGGAGAAAGCCATCCGTGAGGGTAAGCTTCTCCCAGCTTTGGAAGAGTAAATGCCAGTCTCACCTGTCTTACCACATGATGACGTCCACTGGACTAATGTCCAGTTTATTTTTGCTGAGAGTAAACTGGATAATGATGTGACCGGCAACCAATTTCATGAGAAGATACCCAGGATTCCTAACACCTTCTTAAGGCTGAGTCGTAGACCAGACAAAGGGCTTCATGGAGATGATAATTGGGAATTTTGCAGACGATTCAGTCTTTCCTTGTTGGCGAAAACTCATCTCGCCACCTTTATGAAGGACCTTTATGCCTCTTTACAGATCTGTCGAGCCTGTAGAGAGCATGTACTTGCTACAGCTACCATCTGCCACGAGCTGAAACGTTTCATTACCTTTAGCATCGGGGGAAAAGACCCGTTTCCTTAGAAGGTGGTGAAGGAAGTTACAGATAAGGCTGTCGCAGAGCTTGGTGCCTTATCCAGAAGAGGGAGATCTCATTGAAGAGTAAGTTCCCCCCTGGGAGAAGCCCACAACCCGAAAGGTCTCATAAACTGACTTATGATCGGAAGTCGTTTGCTCTTTCCTATGCCGCTATCCCTCAGACTGTCTACGCTGTGCCCTAACAAGTGGTGACATAGTCCCCAGCCTTCCATCCTTTATATGAGTAAGGGTCGTCTTCCGAGGCCGTCTTGACAGAGGAGGCAAGTTCAGTGGTCGTGGATATCGAAACGGCAGTGGAAGAAGAGGTTCACGTCTTCAGCATAGATAATAAAGGTCTCCCAGTAGGGGAACTGCTGGCCTTGTGCAATGATTGTGGCTCCTTCGGTCCTTGGACACAGAGCGTTATTTCCATCGTCTTTGGTTGGAATTAGTAACTATGGCCACCACAGCTCAGATGTTTCTTCCAAAAAACAACACCTTATCTGGAACAGTATGTATAAGACCTTCTGAAGAGATGAGTTATCCGCTGCGTGAGATCTATGAGATTTCAACGTCGTCTATTTTGCGCGCGAGAGAAGGTTTCGAGCATACCTCAAATTATTCTCATCTTGTCCCCTCTAAACTTGTTCATTCAGTGCGTCAGGTTCCGGATGTTGACTAGTTCGCAGATATGGACCTTACCACCCCTGGAGACTTTCACTGTCTCTATAGATCTTATCAACGACTTTGTATCTTCCGATAGGTCGACTCTTCTCCCCCTACCTTGGTTTCAGCCTGCAGAGAAAGGGCTACATATTCAGAGCTATGCCATTAGGGCTCAACAGGGCTCAGAGGATTTTCCCGAAGTTTATGGCGCAGTCATACAACAACTTCGGGAGAAAGGCCTTCAAGTAGAGGCATACCTGGTCGGCTGGCTAGTATGAGTTCCCTTGGCAGTGAATGCTCGGAAGCAGCCACACTAGTTGTACGGTTCCTCCAGTCCCTTGGATTTCAGTTCAACTTCAAGAAATTAAAACTGGCTCCAGCTCAAGATTTCCAGTGGTTGGAGATTCGTTGGGACCTCAAGTCTCACTCCCTATCTATTCCTCCCTCCAAGAGAAAGGAAATAGAGATGTCAGTCTAATCCCTGATCAAGTCGGGGATGATCACCAGGCGACGCCAAGAGGTGGTTCTAAGATCTTTACAATTCACCTCGGTAACGAACCCTATCCTTTGTGTACGACTCAAAGATGCAAACAGAGTTTGGGAGAGGAGAGCCTCCAAAGGTCTTTGCGACAATCAGAAGCTGACTCCAGTTTTACTGTACAAGCAACTTAGACCGTGGTCCACTGCCAAAAGTCTTTCACAGACGCTGCTGTTGCGCTTTCCTCCTCCAGTAGTGACACTCTGTGCGGACGACTTGTTGAATGATTGGGGGGGTTGGCGGGTGTATCATAACCCACCCAAGAAAATGCAAGGCTGTCGGTCTCAGAAATTTCAACAATTCCATATCAATATTCTGCAGTCCAAGGGAGTCTTCTTGTCCCTCAAAAAATTATACTTGAAGGGAAACATTCATATCCATCTACACCTCGATAACAGGGTGATAGTCCATTGCATCAACAGACAAGGGTCGAGGTCTCCTCAAATAAACCACGTAATGATAGCCGTCTTTATGTTAGCTCAGAAGAAAGGTTTGCGCTTGTCAACATCCAACTTTCAGGGAAATCAAGTCCCTGGCCTTCAAGTGGATCTGTTTGCGATGAGTCTCAACAAGATACTTCCATGCTAGGTAGCACCGAAAGTGGATAAAGCAGTAGTGGGCATGGACGCAATGTCCCTGGATAGGAATCATTGAACAACGATTTACCTATTTCCACTGTTCAACCTCCTCATGAAGGTTTTGGACAGGTTTCCATCTTTCAAGGGATGGCAGCTCTGGTGGCTTCTCTGTAGCCAAAGAGCAACTGGTTTCCCATCATCACGGATTTGAACCCCAAGTTGCTGCCATGACCAACCCGATTCTGTCCCAGGAGGAACAGCAGATTATTTACGCTTTATCATGGAGATCGAACATCCCTCATCTCATGATTTTTACGTCCTAGCACTGGGAAAGAAGTTTCAAATTCAACATGATAAGTGGGTATTTGCAGAAAATATGAATCGTCTAACACCATGACTCAGTATGAAATGTCATGGACGAAATGGGTCAAATTGGTCAAAGGCAAAATCTATGGTCAATTATTATGTATTTTGTTTAGGTTTCCTGCTTGCTTTGCACGTTTAAGTTCTAGCTTCCTCCACGATTTCATCGTACAATTCAGCCCTCACTAGACCTATACTATACGCCTTTGATGTCGGATCTCTTCAACAAAATTCCGAAGGTTTGTGCAAGGCTGCAGCTGTCGGCTCCACCAAAGCCTATCTCTTAGTCTTTGGACAAAGTTTGGCAATTCGCTTCCGACATAGACAATCAAACGGCTTCTATTCATGATCTCAATCAGAAAGTTATCTTTTTAATTGCGATGGCTT
>NC_090754.1:5192810-5225310 GCF_036898095.1 Palaemon carinicauda | reverse complement strand
GTAACATCACACATCCCTTGCTCAGCCCCACTCTCACCGGAAACCAATCACTCACTTCATTTCCTATCCTAACACATGCTTTACTACCTTTGTAGAAACTTTCCACTGCTTGCAACAACCTTCCACTAACTCCATATAACCCCATCATATTCCACATTACTTCCCTATCAACTCTATCAAAAGCTTTCTCTAGATGTATAAACGCAACATACACCTCTTTACCTTTTGATAAGTATTTCTCGCATATCTGCCTAACTGTAAAAATCTGATTCATACAACTCCTACCTCTTCTAAAACCACCCTTTACTTCTAAGATTGCATTCTCTGTTTTATCCTTAATCCTATTACTGTAATCAGTACTCTACCATACACTTTTCCAACTACAATCAACAAACTAATACCCCTTGAATTACAACACTCATGCACATCTCCATTACCCTTATATAGTGGTACAATACACGCACAAACCCCATCTACTGGTACCATTGACAACACAAAACACATATTAAACAATCTCACCAACCATTCAAGTACAGTCACACCTCCTTCCTTCAACAACTCAGCTCTCACACCATCCATACCAGATGCTTTTCCTACTCTCATTTCATCCAGTGCTCTCCTCACTTCCTCTCTTGTAATCTCTCTCTCATCTCCTATCACCGGCACCTCAACACCTGCAACAGTAATTATATCTGCCTCTCTATTATCCTCAACATTCAGTAAACTTTCAAAATATTGCGCCCACCTTTACCTTGCCTCCTCTCCTTTTAACAACCTTCCATTTCCATCTTTCACTGTCTCTTTAATTCTTGAACCAGCCTTCCTTACTCTCTTTACTTCTTTCCAAAACTTCTTCTTATTCTCTTCATATGAGTCACCCAATCCCTGACCCCAGCTCAGGTCAGCTGCCCTTTTTGCCTCACTTACCTTGCGCTTTACTTCCACCTTTTTCTCTCTATATCTTTCATACTTCTCTACACTATTACTCTGCAGCCATTCTTCAAAAGCCCTCTTTTTCTCTTCCACTTTTACCTTCACTTCTTCATTCCACCATTCACAGCCCTTCCTCATGCTGCCTCCAATAAACTTCTTGCCACACACATCACTTGCAATCCCGACAACATTTTCTTTTACTAACTTCCACTCCTCCTCTAAATTACCAGTTTCTCTTACTTTCACTGCGTCATATGCCATTTTCAACCTTTTTTTATAAATACTTTTTACCGCGGTTTTATTAGCTATTCAACCCTCACTAGCTCCCTTTTACATCCACCTACTCTATTCCCCCACTCTTTTGCTACAACTAATTTTCCTTCCACCAAAAAATGATCAGACATACCGTTAGCCATACCCCTAAAATCATGCACGTCTTTCAATCTTCCAAACACTCTTTTAGTTATGAACACATAATCTATTAATGCCCTTTCTACTACTCTTCCATTGGCCACTCTTACCCATGTATACTTGTTTTTATTTTTTTTTTTGAAAAAGCTAGAATTTATCACCAGCTCTCGCTCAACACACATTTCTACCAGTCTCTCACCACTCTCATTTTCACCTGGTACGCCATACTTCCCAAGGACACCTTCTACCTCTCCAGTGCCCACTCTAGCATTTATGTCACCCATGACAATTATATAATTCCTTCTACCCAGTCCTTCTACACACCTAGTTAATTCATTTCAGAACTCATTCCACTCTTCTTCACTCTTCTCAGGCACAGTGTAAAATCCGGACGTCGGACGTCGAACGTCGGATGCCGTCCGGGAGAATAGAAAATCGCTTGTATCTCCGGGAAAGACGCGAAAATACACCTCTTTTTTGTGACTGGTAATGTTCACTGATACCTTTCTGTTATTTTATGAATAAATGTTCGAAAAATATTGGTTTATTTTCATGTTATTGAGAATAATCTCAATCGGACGTCAACATTACACTATTTAACTGCCCGCTATTTTACCCTGTTAGGATAAAAGCCGGAGGTTGCCAATCAGCAGTTACAGATAAGAATTTACCCGGCTGTAAAGTAACATAAGGAGAAAGGGCCCAACACTCCCTTTACCCTGCATTTAGTTGCTAATAAGTTTAGTATGATCCACTAACCAATTAATATGTTGCCAACTTTAGTTAGACACAGGATACTACATGTAAGAAATGAAGCCTATTTCACTTGAAATTTACTGAAATTTTATCAATCAATTTGTTTTTATTCGTTTTATAATAGCATGTGCCTGTTGCCCAGTCAGAGCCACGGGAAGGCAGTTGACAGTCTAACCAACTAATCCACCACCTTACATCATATTATTTCCCATAACCATAAATATAAGCAAATACAATCAATTGAAAGAAATAATAACACAATTAAGAAAAGGTAAATATTAGAATTAATGTAAAAGTAAATGTAAAAAGTTTTATCACAGACACAACAAATTTCAAGAAATTTACAACAATGATAACGGCATCCGACGTCCGACATCTGGATTTTACACTGTGCCCTTTTCTCACTACCTGGCCATTACGCACTGATAAAAGCCCAATATTCCCTACCCAACCTAACCCTTACCCACATTGACTTAGATGATATCTCCTACCATTCCACTACTTTACCTGCCATCCATTCACTCAGCAATAAATATATATATATATATATATATATATATATATATATATATATATATATATATATATATATATATATATATATATATATATATATATATATATATCATAGTATGAAAACAAAATTTTTATTAAAATGATCCTGACACAATAATCATTTTTGAGAGTGGTACCGATCACTTGAAGTGAACCAAAATTTATTTATTTACGTGGCCGAAAAGAGTTAAATGACAATCTGGCTGGACACAAGCAAAGAAGGCGACCTTGACTGTTCAATCTAGTCGTTACAAAAAAATAAGTTCTCTTCGGTTCTTGAATGTGATATCTCTGTTAGCACCATCTGCTCTCTCGTAGCTCAAAGCTCGCTCCAAACTAGAAGTGTTCATATCTAGTACCATTTTAAAGTGTTGATAAATAGATAAATATTTTGTCACTTCATTAATTCCTATAAGAGTTATGCCTAGTTCATCATTGATAATTGCTATTATTGAAAAACTTGTATAATCCTTTAACGTAGCCTGCTGTTAACTTCATGTTAAGTATTTATCTGTCAATTGAAACCAACTATATAATAAGTCCCGTAGAAATGCTCCTGTTTCAAACCAGTACCTAGGTGTCTTTTGCATTTGATAAATTTCTATGGATTTAGTATAAGCTCATGTTACCTAGGAAGTGCAGTATTCTGTCGATTGAAACCAGTCTTATAATTGATCAAGTCTGTTGCCTGGAAGTAACACCCAGGCGTCTATTGTGTGTTATTAAGATTTCTCTGGATTTATTGTAGGTGAGTAAAAGTTGAGATGTAAAGATGAAGACTATAACATATACATAGTAAAACCTGTTAGATATGAAATTATTGCGCTTTGGGTTGGATGATTATGTAGAATAAAGACTCAAATTTATTATACTAAGTAATCGTTTGTACAAGTGTAACTTCAGTAGGTAATCCATCTGTTTTATTTAAATCTTTGATTATTTTTTTTTTTTTTTTATATCACTGATAGGCTGAATAAAACCACCCGAAATAATCTAACAACTTTGACGTCCAAACAGTTGATTCGAGTTACAATGTATACGATAAATACTTAGGATGGCAGAATTAAGACTAATAATCGAAAGGGGTCAACCCTAGGTTATGATGTGGATGAGCTAAATAATAAAAAAAAGGAAGAAAGAGATTGAGAGGAAAAAACATTATAAAAAGAAAGATACTGAGAAGAAACACATTAATTTATGAGTGCGAAAAACAATGGGAAACTGGAGCAAAAGAAGGAAATATAGAAACAATAAATGACCAAACAGCAGAACAAGACTTTAAAGAGTTGCAGTCGGAGTTAGAAATAGAAAAAAAAATTGATATTTCGTCGGAAACTACGTTTTCTGTAAATGAGGTACATTTTCTGAAGCTTCCCGCTTTTTAAAAAAAGAGAAAAATTATGATATGGAAGCGTATCTAACCCAGATTTCCGGTTACACAAAAGCTGCTGAATGGAAAGCTGAAGTCTGGAACATCGGTTTCGCATTGTTCCTTCAGGGAAAAGCACTGAGCATATATCATCAACTGACGACAGATGAAGCACCCAATTATCAGAACAGCAGAAGGTTTCTGAAGTTAGGTTCGAAGCAGTAAATTTTACAAAGGGTACAATGTCGGAAATCAGCCCCCAACATAAAAAAACTTTTGAAACGTTGAGTGGAAATGGAGGATTGCGGAAATTATGTTCAGCATTTAAAAGATATATTTTTGAATGAGAAAATATAACTTTCGCTGAAATTACTGCCGTGGCCAAATTGCATATTGAAGCTCATGATCATGTATATATGTCATCAATGTAAATAACCAGATGCAAGAGAGTGATTCAGTTAGAATCCATGAACCAGTTCAAGGCAGGAATTTTACGAGACCTGAATTTAAAGCTGCGCAGCAAGAGTAATGCTCATCCTAATTGGGTAGTTGAATCAGTAGAACTTGAAAAGTTCAAACTTGCAACAAATTTAATTATGATGAACAGGCTGACATAAGTCTTTTTATAGCCTATAATTGAATCATCTCTTTTAATGTAGTTAATGTTTTTTTTTTCAAATATATTATTTAAATTTTTCATTACTTCTTATATCGTTTATTTATTTCATTGTTTCTGATCCTCACTGGGCTATTTTCTCCTCTTGGAGCCCTTGGGCTTATAGCATCTTGCTCTTCCCACTAGGGTTGTGGCTTTGCTAATAATAATAATAATAATAATAATAATAATAATAATAATAATAATAATATGTTACCTATGTAAAAAGCCCTGTCACAAAGCACCTGACTGTTATCCCGAAGGAAATGCTACTAGAATGACGCAACCTCCGTGAAGAGATGCCACTGAAGTTTCCCCGTAGTGAAGAATACGGAAATGACTGCATACTTTGTGGAAGTAGATCCATGAGAACTGGTAAATGAAGAGGGATGGTTGGTGGAAACTGATAAGGGTTTTAAAATATCTAATTACTTAGTAGTACATTTTCAACAGATAGTGGTAGACTAAACTCAGCATGGGGCATGATAGAAGGGCATCGAGTACTAGCCATGAGGGATGACAGATGTAGCCTACAACTGTACTGGTGAAGTCTGTGTCCGTTGAGTTTACTGGTAATACTGTGAATATTGCAATGACAAATTCTACGGTTTATTGTTACTCTGAAGCGGAAATTGAGATAAAAACTCTGTACTTTACCAATAAAGTAAGTGTTGCAAGTCTAGATTAGTCAAGCAAAGAAGAAAAGGTCGTTGCCAAACCTAAAATAAACTGAATGCAACCAGATGTGTCAGAGTAAAGATATGTGCGATCCTCAAAGGGAAGATGGATCCTCCAACAATGTAAGGAAGGATATTGATGAAGGAAGAGTGTTTACCCATAATAAGTCCAACGAAGTCTTTCTGTTAAGTACTTGTTTACAAGAGCACGCTCTTCATTTACTCCAAAATTATGCATTCTTGCTGCTCTCCTCTTCTTGTGCAGTAATAACTAGTTTGTTTAAATGGGGGGAAAGCAAAAATTAACAAGATATTTTGAGCAAGGGGGAGGGAAAGGGGTTGGTGGAGGAGGTACTAAACGACCTGGAACCTACATCGTCTACATAGTCAATCAAAGAGAAGTTTGTGACGTCAGCGGACATTTGGTATATATTCAAAACATATGCGGAATTAAAAATGGAGCAATTACTCAAAAGTGTTACTGTTTGTGAATTGTATATTTTATTTGATAAATACTTGACACTTGACACTAAATCTTATTTTTTCAAAGAAAATTTTAATGCGAATGACTATTTTTGCAGCCTATGACTGTTTTAATTGGTGGAAAATTGTCAGGCATCCTTAGGCAGTGGTCAACAGACGGTGTTAGTGTAGCAAAACGTCGTCTTGGAAAACTAGTCATTCTCAAAATAGTTTCTTTAAAAAAACACTTTTATGAGATTTATTACCAAATATTCACCAGATATAAAATATATATTTCACATATACAGTAGTGACACTTTTGAGTAATTACTCCATGTTTAATTTAGTATATGTTTTGAATATATACCAAATGTTTGCTGATGCCACAAACTTCTCTTTGGGTGACTATGTTAAAGATGTCGGTTCCAGGTCGTTTAGTATCTCCTCCATCCCCTCCCCCCTATGTGCAACATATCATGTTATTTCTGGCTTTCCCTCCATTTAAAGAACCTCGTAATTATTGTAAAATAAGAGGAGAGCTGCAGGACTGCATAATTTTGGAGTAAATGGAGATCGTGCTCTTGTAAACAAATACTTTTTGTTCATTGTGAAGAGAAGGAAGCTCTATAGGAGATCACTATTAGGAGCTATCAAGAAGGATCAACTGATTGTACATTAGGTGTATAGTGAAGCTATAATGGATTTTGCCCATGCAGGGATGACAGGAGGACATCTTGGCATCGGTAAAACTTGTGACAGAATCTTAAACAAATTTCATTAGCCTGGTGTATCATACGAGATAAAAAGGTATTGTAAGTCTTGTGACATTTACAAGCAAACTGTGGATAAGGGAACGATTATTTGAGCAAGGTTGGGAGAGGCACCACGAATATAGGAGCCTTTTATCTATGTAGCACGGAATCTTGTAGGATCAATCGAACCTCGATCATTAAACAGATCTCGATACATCTTAAAAGTTGTGGATTATGCCACTAGGTACCTGGAAGTAAAGGCCTTGTCTGCAATTGACACTGTAAGGGTTTATGAAACCATTTTGGAGCTTCTAAGTGTGACTGGAATTCCAAGAGAGATAGTTTCTCACCATGAAGCCCAGTTTACTCCAGATATGATGAAGGAAGTATACAGACTATTATCTGTGAGGATGATGAAGACTACTTGTTATCATACCATGTGTAACTGGCTGGTAGAAGGATACAACAGAACATTGAAGATATTGTAGAATATATTTTCAGGGCAACCTATGGAATGACATTGGTATTTTTCACCTTTGCTGTTCGAATAAAGAGACGTACCACAACCAAGTACAAAACTGTAGCCCTTTGATCTGGTATTTGGTCACACTGTGAGATGACCATCAACAATGTTGAGAAATTTGTGGAAAGTGAAACAAATCTTCCAACAAATATGTGATTGTTCTTTTACAACGACTGCAAGAAAGTATTCCATTAAAAACGGAAGAGTTAAAAAAACGTGAGAAGTTGCTCATCACTGTTATGATCAGATGGTGAAGGACTGGAAGAAGGAGGAAGGTAAGGAAATAATACTATTATTGCATAACACTACCAACAAGCTGTTGTTACAAAGCAAGGGGATAGTCAAAGTAACAAAGAGATGTACTTGGTGGAATATCGAAATCGTTGAGACTAGTGTCATCAGGAGATATCACACAAATCTACTGAGGACATATTTATCCCGAAGTCCTGTGATTATTCAGCCGAGAAATTACCTGCTTGGGTAATTAAAAAAGTCAGAGTGAATTATGTATAATGTAGAGAAAATGTGTGTGCAGACTATTGTACCTTGGTAGAAATGTGTAAAATATGTAGATTATATATACTTCCGTTTTAAACAAGAAACTTGTCATATTCTTTTTGACCACATATATGGAAGAAATTCTTTGGAATTATCTTTCGGAAGGAGAATTAATAAGAATGGTTTAATTACTTCAAGTTATTACGATGGTATAAGTAGTAATAGTATTAATCTTTATCATTATCATCATTAGGTTCTTATTATGTAAACTTTTAGTCTTATAAATGTGAGTAATTTAACAAAATTTTGAATGCAGGTGAATTTGCTGTACCGAATGCAAGAGCTAGTTTGCACCATTGAACATCTAATGTGTTGTGTTTTAGTGTGATGTAATAGAAATTGAATGCCAGAAAAACCATGTTCCTTATTAAATTTAAAAGAATCTAGAAAAGGGACGTGTCATTATAAGGGGAGTGACGTCATTTGCCAAGAGTTGGACTTCTGAAGTTATATTTTATCCTAGTTAATAGTAATTCCTTTATGAACTGTTTTTAATCATGTAAATCGGAATAATTTTGGCTATTTCCAATATTATTATGAAATCCGCATTCTTATTACAAAGATCTTCAAACAAGGATCATTTTTGAACGAGGTACCTATCATGTGACTTGAACCAAAATCGGGTTAAATAAGTGGGGGACAGAGTAAAACGACACTATTGGTTAGACACAAGCAATTGTGCCATTGGCTGGTCACTCTCCTCGTCAACAAAAGATAAGTCCCCAATTGTTCCTGAATGTGATTTCCATATTAGTACTAGCGTTCTTTCTCATAGCTCAAAACTTGGTCAAAGCAAGATAGTCTAGCGGCAAAAGCCGAAAAGCAGTTAGATAACCCTCCTCTGATAAAACAAAATGCAATGCACTTTTTTAAAAGAATAATGTTTAAAATGTTGGAAATGGATGGTTGTGGTGGTTTATTTCGGTGGCAGATATACAATGTTGGCCAATGTTGATGACTACTATATGGGCTGGGGACAATACATATTTTTTTTTCTGCTCAGGAAAGCATACGTATTGTACCCAGTGTAATAGAAATATTTTGTCTGGCATTTTCCAATACGACCTGAAGAACAATGTCAACTTTTTACCATTTACATAAAAAAGTATTTTTTTTTTTTTTTGCAGATTTTTGACATATCGTGGATCATTTTGAAATTGAAATTGTTTTTATCATTTGCAGCTACTGCAGTGGCTTGACAACTAGGCCTATATACACAACATTACAAAAGCTGGTGGACTTGACTGAAAAATCGGAAGATCCTATATCCTAGTTACTGCTATGCTTGTTACCAATGTAATTGGATTACTGCCATTACACATACCTGGAATAATATCAGTGAATTAGTCTTGTATTTGACAATCCAAGCATCTTCACCAAAGCTTCTTTACGGGAGTCAATGATGTATGTATATTATCAAAATACACCCTGTACTGGTACATGAATAGAATCTGAATCTACATCTGATATTCAAGCATCTTAGTTAATATTTGATTCATTTGATCTAACTACTTCTGAAATTTGTCCATCTCTAACATTCACTTGATCTACAGGATTTTTATTTTACGGCTGTAATTGATCAACATGGCGTTTTACAATATTTCCACCAACTTGAACATTATAATGTAAATTTCGAAGATTTGCTACTTGGTTATACCCTTTTTCATCTGAATCACTATGCAAACTTGGATACAACAACTCTAACTTACCCCTTATCTCCCCCACCCCATCAACAAATTTGATGGTGTCGCATCTGTTGTGTTGTATTTCTATAAGACAATAAAAACTTTGATACGTGAAAAAATTTTACTTGCATATGCTTTTCTACACATGAGGTTATGCTTATATGTTTGAACAAATCTTTCATCCTCTCCATTTATGGAATGATACATTCCTGAAAATTTATGCTTAATACCATTTACTTTTCAAAACTCACTAAACTGTTGTGAGGTAAACTGTGGACCACTAACAGTTACAATTCTTTTTGCCTTTCCATTAATTCTTTTACAGTTTCATAAGACGTGGTTTTCTTCATTGGAATTACTTCTGGCCATTTACTGTAAGCATGTACAACTATCAAGAACTAATAACCTAAGAAAAGTCCTGCAAAATCTATGCGCACTCTTTGCCATGGATACCTGGGTAACTCCCATAGGTTCCTTTTAGCAAAATGAGGATTGCTCTGTTTCATAACACAATTCATATAATTTCTCATAAATAAATCACTATCTCTATCTACACCTGGTTACTAGACAAAAGTCCTTGCTTTGCACTAAACTTTGATCTGAAAATACCTTGGTGATCAGCATGTATTTTAGACAAAACTTTATTCCTTCGTGAACTAGGAATAATTATTCAGGATCCCCTTAATATACATCCTTGTGTTATGCCCAATTCACTCCAAATATCCTTTTATTATTTACAAATTTCTTCCTTTCCACATAAGTCCATACCTGTCATTAAACTCTCTCAAACCCTATTAAGTACTGGGTCTTTCTTAGTAATGTATGCAATATCCTTTGCTGTAATGGATGCATCATATACTAAAACCAACAATAGACTGTCATCATACTCTTCTGGTGCTTTGTATACTGGATATCTAGATAAAGCATCTGCATTACCCATCTTTGATGTAAGGTGATTTTCTATATCATAATGATATGCAGTTAACGTAAGTGCCCAACGCGTAGTCTTGCAGCTACTAACATAGGTAAACCTGCTTTGGACACAATATTGCTAATAAAGGTTTATGATCTTTAACAAGTATGAACTTTTTCCTTCCATAAAGATACATATGAAATATTTTAACTCCATGAACTAATGCTAAATACTCTTTTTTTTTTTTTGGAGATTAAATCCTTTCCGCCTTGTTTAATAATGAAAAAGCGAAAGCGATTGGCTTTTTTGTTCCATCCGGCATTACATGATATAATACTGTGCCTAAACCTATGTTCAATGCATCACAAACTAATTTAACTGGTAAATCCATTTGATAATTTGCTAAAAAAGTAGGTGATGTTATTTCCTGCTTGATTCTTCCAAAATATTCCTGGCAATCGTTTGTCCAATTCCACTCTAGACCCTTATTCAAGTTACACAATGGATGTCCAATTATAGATAAATTCAGAATAAAATTCCCATAAAATGTTACTACTAAACCTAAAAATAATTGTAAATCCCCAAGGGGCCCGGGTGGTATACGACTAAAAACACAAAATCCTGAAAAATACTCAATGAGCTTCGTATGGCAAGGGAGAATGCATATAGGAAATATTTTGTCAAAATTCCTCTTACTTTCTTAGTTAGAGGGTAATTAGTAAAAGTAACCCAGTAAGCCGAAAACATTGATCCCTACAAGAAAATGCAGTATTTCTTCTGTTATCTTATATTTTGATAATTAATACATTTCTTTATGAAAGAATTGTGAGCAATGGCATCTGTATAGATTCCATTAGTTACAAGACGATGTTATCATTACACCCTTCTCTGCTAGCACAAACCTCTGAGAGAGTACACGTATTGAGTCTGACCCTTAACATTCGCTTGCTTTTACGGCTGTTTTTCTTAGTTTTGGCAAGAATTTCCTCATGCCAAAGAGGAAAAGACAATTTCAACATCTCGTTGACACAAGGAAGTAGAAACTTGGCTCTAATAAGAGGTAGTGGAGGATGAAGGAACAACCGTCTTGTCTGACTAGGAGCCTAAGATACAAGATATTGAGCAAATGGATATTCATTCATGATGATTAAATTATGATAAATAACATTGCTTTTTTTATTAATATCCAAAAAGAAAAAGAACACAAAATTCATAAAAATCTTGAATTATTAATATCTTTGTAAGAATACAAAGAAAAACATAGAACGCCTGTATCTCAAAATTATACGTATTGACCTTCAAATTCTTTTTCCCCTTAGTTTTAAAGATAGAGCATTAAAATCTTATATATAACTTAGAAAGATATTATAAAACAATAAAATAGAGGCTTTTTTTACATTTTTGTTTCATACTTTTATTTTAATTTTCTTCTATCATGATGAGAAAAATCATATCTAGCAAAATGAATAATGTAAATGAAAACTCTACTTGATTGGTGGTCTACATCAGGTAGGTATATATAGGCCAGGAATCCCATTTCTTATTATTAATTATCGAGGGAGAAGATAGAATTTAAAAGACACTCATTTTCAGGATAAATGACCCTGGCGTCGCAAAACAGGCCAGAGGCCAAAATCCAATGCAGTTTTAAGATGCCTTACGTTATATCAGTGATATGAATGTCAAAGTCCAGTCCTTAAAAAAAACGGCATTAGCTGGCTGACCCCTTTAACATTTTCTGGTACTTTTGTTGATTGCACTGCTTCAATTTTCTCTTTTGTCTTTTGAATACCTTTGCTATTAATTACAAACCCTAAGTATTCCACTGAATCAACTTCTAAAATACATTTTTGCTTATTTACTCTAATATTATGTTCCTTCAACTTCTTCTGTTTCAACTGCATCTTTTAAGCACATGGTACTGGTCTTGGAGCAAAAAATCTTGGAGTACTATCTGATTTCTGAACTAACATTGCTTTTGTGTTCGTTCCTGTACCGACTTTATCTTCAAATAAGTCTTGAAACTCTGATAGAATATTATTCACAGACACTTCATTCTTGTGTTAATCTCGTGTACTTGTAGCTTTCTAAATACTAGGCCAATCTAATTTCAAAAACTGTAACCAATACAAACCTAACAAAGTTTGTCCTTTACCTTTAACTATGATTGATGGCCTTTTCTGTAACTTCTGATCTAAATTCACATGAAACAGTTAAATTTTTAAGTCTAGTCACAAATGCATATAAACTGTAATTTTCTTTTTGATATGCCTGTGCTGTAAATTGAGATCTTTCAAAAAATATATTGACTTGATGAGAAAATTATGTGGTAAGATCCTTAATTGTAGGTTCACTTGTGTCATCGTTAGGTTGTATTGTCCTAAACACTTACCGAACTTCTTTACTGGCAGTGTGAAGTAATAACACTTTCGTCTATGCATCTTTCATACTACCTAATGCTTCTAAATATATATTAAATTCCTCACACTACTGGTGTCATTGTATTGTAACTGAATTTGGTTCTGCAGTAATGCAGAATTTTTCAGGATGTCCAGAGGTATTTTGAATTCTTACCTAGAGTAAGTTAAGCAAATGAAATCTACAAAATTAACTTGTAACTTTCTAAACAAAATTAATTCTATCCTAGTTCCTATGTAGTTTTATGCACATTTTGTGACCTCGTACTATAAACTTCAGTAGTTTTACATTTTTGTTTTTTTCATGAAAAACTAACACTGATTAAGGGTAAATATTTACCAACTAATTCCTGCTGGTAACAGATTTTAATCTTCCCTTACTTGGTATTAACATAAATGAATATAGATATTTGAACTTAGCTTTTTCTTGACACCAAACTTGATTTTAGAAGAGGGTAGTGTCATTCCTCTGGTTGGTTGTAGTTTCCTGCTGCATGGGGTTGCTTTATTATAGATGGCGCTTCTTATGCTGCTGCATCCTCTGCATGGGTTCACTCTTAACCTTCTCCAATTGATGTGTACACTACATTCTATTTATTATGTCAGATCACTCACCTTGAATAATATTAATTTGTTAATGTTGTTCTATGTCCCAAACTAGTGTCACTGATTCTTCTGGTCGGAATTAATGAGAGGTTTATATTATTGAAATACATTAATTCTGCTAACGGCGTACATTATTGCTCAGCTCTTAATGGCTTGTGACTCTTGAGTGAGAACATCAATCGTTAACAAACTCTTGTAGAAAAAAAAAAAAACACACACAAAATAACAAAAGAGCATCACTCTTAAAAGAGTGAATTCTACTGTAATACAACAATAAGAAGAATCACATCCCATTTTTGAGACAATCAATAAAAAAGATTAAATCCTTCATAACATGTGGTATTACATTTATGCTTAATGTTTTAACATGTTCCATTAATGCAATGCTGTGCAACATTACTTTTAATACATGAAGCGGATATGGTATTGCAGTACAAATACGTAACAGTATTAAGTGTAGTACTTATTTTTTTCGTATTGCTTAGGAAATCTACAAACATTTTTAAAATAGCTCAACCTTTTACAATTCAGGCATATCTGTCCCATAGGAGGTCACTTCCTTGCTCTGTATGCATGATGATCAGTTTTACTCCACCTACAGCCTTTTAGTTTTTCCTGTTGTTTCTGTGTATAGGTATGATTTTGATATTTAGGAACATTATTGTAAGGCAAATTCCTATGACTAGGCTTTGACGTATTCTTTCTCTGATTGTCATTGTCTATCAACTTTGAGCCTATCTTTTTAATTTTAGAATTTTCAATTCTATTGCTTGTTGAACTACCTGTTATGTTTCTTAGCCTATTTGATTTTGTTGAAGCTCTGCATATTATCAATACCTTCATTAGTGTTGAATCTTCATCTTGCAGTATTTTTTTCTTAGCTCTTGTAATGTGCATTGGGTAATAACATGGTCTATGATAACATTTTCTAACTATAGAAACTCACAGGAAACAGCTAAATTCTTAAGTCTAGTCACAAATGCATATAAAATGTTTTTTTTCTTATATGCTTGTGCTGTAAATTGAGATCTTTCAAAAAATCTATTAAGTTGAGGAGCAAAATATGTGTTAAGATCCTTAATTGCAGCTTCACTTGTGTCATCATTCGGTTGTAGTGCCTTAACCCTGGATAGGTACGGTGGGTCGTTTGCGACCCCGAGCGTAAAAAAAAAACAGGTTTTTCTTACGTGACTCACCCCTGTGACTGAATTTGTGGGTGATCGACCTGCAGGAGGTGTCTCCCCTACACGCTCTAATAGTGTCCAGATGTGCATTGCTGTAGCTGTACTCCTTCCCCGATTTCTGAGACGCGTCGGGGTCGTTCGCGTCCGAGTTTACCCTTCTGAGGTAGTTTGCATAATTATCAAAGTTATTACGTATTATGAAATTGTCGTAGAATGGTGCAACTTGTATAGGTTATCAGTTGTGGAAAGTCTTGGTGGATTGTTTGGCTACCATGTGCATGTTTTTTTTTTTAGTTAAAATGTCGTTCATCACCACGAGGACCATTTTACCGTGAGTGCCCCTTTTTCATTTTTTTTCATTTTTTTGCCAAGTCATTTTTCCGTAAGATATTGCCAAATAGTGTCGTAAAACTTTTGCTTGTTTAGTGTTGGAAAGTGTGTCTAGATGATCTGGCTACCCATGCATGACTTTGTTTTTGTCAGATACGACGTAGTTATTGGTATATTGGGTATTTAACTGCGGTTACCAATTTCTGTTTTTTTTTCAATATTTGTAAAAATTACTACGTAGTAAGGAATTGCCGTATATTATTCATTTTTTTTTCATGTTTATGTGTTAGAAAGTGTGCCTTGATGGTTGGGCTAACACGTGCATGTCTTTTTTTTTTTATCTGAGATGTCATATATTAGAATGTCGGGCATTTTACCGCGAGTGTCCCTTTTTAATTTTTTTAAATTTTTTTGCCAAGTCATTTTTCCGTAAGATATTGCGAAATAGTGTCTTAAAACTTTTGCTTTTTTAATGTTGGAAAGTGTGTCTAGATGATCTGGCTACCCATGCGTGATTTTGTTTTTGTCAGATACGACGTAGTTATTGGTATATTGGGTATTTAACTGTGGTTGCCAATTTCTGTTTTTTTTCAATATTTGTAAAAATTTACTACGTAGTAAGGAATTGCCGTATATTATTGATTTTTTTTTCATGTTTATGTGTTAGAAAGTGTGCCTTGATGGTTGGGCTAACACGTGCATGTCTTTTTTTTTTTATCTGAGATGCCGTATATTAGAATGTTGGGCATTTTTCCGCGAGTGCCCCTTTTTATTTGTTTTGCATTTTTTTGCTTAGTCATGTTACCGTAAGGAATTGGCAAGTAGTGTCGCAAAACTTATATTTTTATAGTGTTGGAAAGTGTTTCTAGATGATCTGGCTACCCATGCCTATTTTTTTTTTAGCCAGATATGGCGTATATATAAGTATGTGTTCGATTTTCCTGTGATTGCCATTTTTTCGTTTTTTCCCATTTCTTTCAAAATTACTACGTACTAAGGAACTATCACAGAGTAATGATTCCTCTAGATGTTTATTTGTCGGAAAATATGCCTTGATGGTTTGCCTAGCACGTGGCTGAAATTTTTTTTTTCTGAAATGCCGTATATTAGAATGGCCATTTTTCCACGAGTGCCCCTTTTTATTTGTTTTGCATTTTTTTGCTTAGTCATGTTACCGTAAGGAATTGGCAAGTAGTGTCGCAAAACTTATATTTTTATAGTGTTGGAAAGTGTTTCTAGATGATCTGGCTACCCATGCCTATCTTTTTTTTTGCCAGATATGGCGTATATATAGGTATGTGTTCGATTTTCCGGTGATTGCCATTTTTTTCGTTTTTTCCCAATTCTTTCAAAATTACTACGTACTAAGGAACTATCACAGAGTAATGATTCCTCTAGATGTTTATTTGTCGGAAAATTTTGTTTACTTTTTTTTTGATTGAATATCATCAAATTTTTTTAGCTAAAATATTGTTTTACATTTTTTTTTTTTCGATTTTATTTCCCTTCAAAAAAATTTTTTGGGTCAGAATTTCAATTTTATAGTCGTAAAATAATCGACAATTATCCAGCAACCCACCATACAATTTTTATGCATATCCAATAATAATTAGATTAGTAAATAACACCTTGAAATTGACATACCCTTCCTACATTTCAAGTGGCAGATTAGGGAGTCTGAGTCAGTGTGGTTGGCGGCCATTTTGTGGACATATCCGAAGCGTAAGCTGCCCTATCTATATATATTCTTGTTCCCTATAGAATTTGTGATATTTTGGTATATTTTACCTGCATAAATATCATATTATATATTAAATATATGTATTTTTTTACGAAATTTCCAAGTACTCAAAAAATTACCTTTAGATATGGCCCTTGATATAAATGTAATTTACAAAATAATGAAGATTTTTTTACATATTTCTATTTTAGGATAACATATGTTTATTCCCTAAAAAAATTAGCCACTTCCTATTTCATTTGGGTACCCAAAAAAAATCATGAAATTTGGACAATTTTTTTTGGCCAAAAAAAGTTACCCTTTTTTTCTCATTTCAGATCTTCACCTCCATGGGTCTGACTTCATCCAAAATACATCAAGATGTGTCCTAAACATTCAAGAATCAATTCCTAAAAGGATTTGTGTATATATGTATAAACTTTTTTTTTATGAATTTTTATGTCAGGTCTTTTTTTTTCTACTTAATTTTTTAAAATATTTATAATAAATAGTTTTTCTGCAGATGAGTAGTATTTATCTTTACAGTTGTTTTAAGCATTCATTGAAGTTTTTTTTGGCAAAAGAAAAAAGGAGGTTACTGCAAAAACTGATTTTTCAAGAATTTTTTTTTGGCGTCGGGGTCGTTCGCGTCCGAGTATACCCTTAAAGGGGTGTCCGAGGACCGTACCTATCCAGGGTTAAACACTTCCCGAACCTCTTTACCGGCAGTGTGAAGTAATTACACCTTCTCTGCATCTTTTATACTACCTAATGCTTCTATATATATATCTTAAGTTCCTCACACTACTGTTGCCGTCGTGTTGGAACTAAATTTGGCTTAGCAGCAATGCGAAATTTCTCAGGATGTACTATGTCCGGAAGCATTTTGAATTCTTACCTAGACCAGATTAGGTAAATGAAATCTACAAAATTAACTTGTACCTTCCTAAACAAAATCAATTCTAACCTAGTTCGTATGTAGTTTTATGCACATTTTGTGACTTCGTACTATAAACTTTAATAGTTTTAAAAATTTTTCAAGAAAAACTAACTCTGACTTTCGGTAAATATTTACCAACTAATTCCAACTCGTATCATATTTTAATATTATCTTACTTGGTATTAACATAAACGAATAAAAATGTTTGAACTTGGCTTTTTCTTGACACCAAATTTGATTTTAGACTAGGGTAGTGTCCTTCCTCTGGTTGGTTGTACTTTCCTGCTGCATGGGGTTGCATTAATATAGTTGGCTCTACTTTTGCTGCTGTACCCTCTGCATGGGTTCCCTCTTAACCATCGCCAATTGATGTGTACTCTACATCATATTTATTATGTCAGATCACTCGCCTTCAATAATATCCATTTGTTAGTGTTGTTATATATCCCAAACTAATGTCAATGATTCTGCTGGTTAGAATTAATGAGAGGTTATTATTAGAATATACTTATACTGCTAATGGCTTACAATATTGCTCAGCTCTCAATGGCTTGTGACTCTTGATTGACAACATCGACGCAAACAAACTCTTGTAAAAAAAAAAAACACACACAAAATAACCAAAGAGCATCACTCTTAAAAACTGAATCCTACTGCAATTTAATCCTTTATTGATTGTCACAAAAATAGGACGTGATTCTTCTTATTGTTATAATAAGAAGAATCACGTCCTATTTTTGTGACAATCAATAAAGGATTAAATCCTTCATAACATATGCTAAACATTTATACTTAAGGTTTTAACATGTTCTATCAATGCTACACTGTGCAGTATAATTTTTAATACATGAAGCGCATATGGTATTACAGTACAAATACATAACTGTATTAACTGTAGTGTCAATTTTTTTTTGTATTGCTTAGGAAATCTACAAATATTTTTAAAATGGGTCATCCTTTTCCAATTCAGGCATATCTGTCCCATAGCAGGACAAGCCCTTGCTCCGTGTGTAGGATGATCCGTTTTACCCCACCTATAGCCTTTTAGTTTTTCCTGTTGTTTCTGTGTATTATTTTGATTTTGATATTTATGAACATTAGCGTAAGGGAAATTCCCATGACTAGGCTCTAACGCATTCTTTCTTTCATTGTCATTGTCTTTCAACTTTGAGCCTATCTTTTTAATTTTAGAATTTTCAGTTCTATTGGTTGTTGAACTACCTATTATGTTACTTAGGCTATTTAATTTTTTAAAGCTCTGCTTATTATCAGTACCCTCTCTTGTGTTAAATCTTTATCTTGGAGTATTTTTTTCTTAGCTCTTGTAATGTACAATGGTTGATAACTTGATCTCTGTTAGGTATTTTGTATTGTAATACTATATATGCCACCGGTATTAAGAGTAAGATTGCACAGTATTGCATTGATAGAACGTGTTTCAACATAGTCAAAAGTTTAGTATCGTATGTTATGAAGGATATAATCATTAATTTATTGTCCTAGAGTTGGGATGAGATTCTCTTACTTTTGTATTGCAGTAGGATTCGATCTTGTTGAGAGCGATGTTCATTTTTTGTTTTTGTATATATGTGTGTGAGTTTTGTTTATATTCTCTCACTCGAGAGTCACAAGTTGTTAAACAAGTCAGAGAGTAGAGCTGTAATGTAAGCTTTAAGCATTAGAAATATATTGATAAGAAGTCTCTGATTATATCCCATGAAGACAAGTCGCCGAAGATGATAGGATAAAAGGATTCATTCTCAACTAATGAACTATTAGTATTCCAGGTGTGTATGAAGCGGCTATTCCATTTTGGTAACCAATACCATATACAACATTTCCCGACTACAGCTGACAAAGAACCCATGCAGGGAAACGCAATAGCCGAACAGATAAGTAGATATAGCCCCCATGAAATATAAGCAGGTATGCAGTAAACAAGGGGACTGACACAACGCATTTCTACTTTCAAAATTAATTTCAAGAAAGAAGCAAACATCCTACATATATATTATATAGGTTAGAACCAAGTAAGGTAGGAGTGAAATCTCTTACCAGTAGGCATTAGGTGGTAAAATTTCACAATAAGACAATGATGGTTTACATAAAACAAGAAGGTGTAAACTACCTTTAGGTGGTTGTATAAACACACAAGATGTACAGTTAACATAGAAATTAGGTTAGAATTACCTTTGTTACTGAGTAACTAGTTACTTTTGTAGATTTAATTTGCCAAACCTAGTTCAGGTAAGATGTAAAAATGCCCCTGGACATCGAACATCCAGAGAAGTTTAGGATTGTTGTTGAACCCAATTTTGTTGCAACAGGATGGCAACAGTGGTGTGAAGAATTCAAGATTTACATTGAAGATTTAGGTAGCATGAAAGATGCACAGAAGAAGGCGCTATTGCTACACACAGCTGGTAGAGAGGTTCGTGAAGTATTTAAGACACTACAACCTACTGATGACACTAGTGAAGCTGTGATTAAGGCTCTTACCACATATTTTTCCCCTTAGGTCAATAAATTTTTTGAAAGGTATCAATTTACAGCACAGGCATATCAGAAAGACCCCGAGAGTTTAGATGGGTTTATGACTAGACTTAAGAACTTAGCTGTTTCCTGTGAATTTCTATAGTTAGAAAATGTTATTATAGATCAAGTTATTGCCCATTGCACATCACAAGAGCTAAAAAAAAAAAATATTGCAAGATAAAGATTTAACACTTGAGAAGGTATTGATTATAGACAGAGCTCTAGAAACATCAAATAGGCAAAGTAATATAATAGGTAATTCTACAGGCAATAGAATGGAAATTTCTATAATTACCAAGATAGGCTCAAAGTACAAAGACAATGAGAATCAGAGAAAGAATACGTCAAAGCTTAGTCATAGAAAATTGCCAAACTCTAATATTCACAAATACCAGAATCAGACCGATATGCAGAAGCAACAGGAAAAGCCCAAATACTATAATTGTGGTAAGACTGATCATCTTGCATACGAACATGCAACAATTTTAGAAAGACAGGATATTTTTCAAATGTTTGTAGATTCACTAAACAGTACACAAAGAAAATAAATGCAGCAGTTGATACTATATGCCAAGAGAATAATGCAAAAAATATTCTGATTTTGCGTTTCACTTTTCCTCCGTCAACAGAGGTGCAAAGAAACACATATTGGTAGAAGTGATCATAAATGGTAAACCAATTGTAATGCAAGTTAATACAGCAGCTGATATATCAATTGTGTCTGAAAAAACAGCTAAAAAATAATTCCTAATTTATCATTAGAATACACAAATAGAGTTTTGAAAGGTTATAATGGTTTTGATATTCAGGTAATAGGTGCTTCGAACGTAGAAGTATAGCATAAAGATCGGAAGTTAGACAGAATGCCATCAATGGTAGTCAAAGGTAAAGGACAAACTTTACTAGGTTTGGACTAGTTACATTATATTAGATGGCCTAGTATTTTGAAGGTTACAAGTAAACAGGATGAAGACAAGAATGAAAGGTCTGTGGATAATATTCTGTCAGAGCTTCAAGACATATTTGAAGATAAAGTGGTACAGTAAAGAATGCAAAGGCAATTTTAGTTATGAAATTAGATGGTACTCCTAGATTTTCTGCTCCAAGACCAGTACCATATGCATTGAAAAGTGCAGTTGAAACAGAAATCAAAAGGTTAGAAAGTGAAGGTGCTTGGGAAAAAGTTACATACTCAGATTGGGCTACACAATTAGTTTCTATTGTGAAAGAAAACGGTCAGGTTAGGTTATGTGAAGATTACACGGTAGTCTTTAATCCACAGCTTCAGGTAGCTCAACATCCATTACCAAACCCCAAAGACATGTTTGCAACTATGTCAGGATGTAATGTATTTTCTAAGTTAGATCTCAGACAAGCATTTCAACACCTTCCTATGGATGAAAATTCATAAGAACTATGTTCAGCAAATACATCCTTAGGTTTGTATAGGCCAAAGAGATTGCCTTATGAGTAGCAAGCAGTCCAGCTATATGGCAACAAACTAAGGATAAGATTTTTTTCAGGAATGCAAGGAGTATTTATTTTGATAGATGATATTTTAGTCTCTGGTAAAGATAAAAGAGAATATAGAGAAAGATTACGGGCAGTTCTGAAGAAGTTGAGGGAACATAATATTAGGAGCAACTGTATTCTAGAAGTTGATTCAGTTGAATAGTTAGGTTTTGTAATCAATGGCAAAGGTATTCACAAGACTAATGAGAAAATTAATGCAGTGATATCAACTAAGGTACCAGAAAATGTTGAGGAATTAAAATCATTTTTAGGTGCAGTAACTTTTTATGGAAATTTCATTCAGAAATTATCTACAATCGTACATCCATTGTATAACTTACTGAATAAAGGTGTAGAGTGGAACTGGACAAAAGATTGTCAGGAATCTTTTGAAAGAATCAAGCAGGAAATAACTTCACGTACCTTTATAGTACATTATCAAATGGATTTACCAGCTAAATTAGTTTGTGATGCATCAAACTTAGGTTTAGGCGCAGTATTATCTCATGTAATGCCAGATGGAATAGAGAAGCCAATTGCTTCTTCTTCTAGAGTATTGAAAAAGACAGAAAGGAATTACTCTCAAATAGAAAAATAAGGTTTAGCACTAGTGTATGGAGTTAAGAAATTTCATATGTATCTTTGTGGAAGGAAAAAGTTCACACTTGTTACAGATCATAAACCTCTATTTGCAATATTGGGTCCAAAAGCAACTTTACTTACGTTGGTAGCTGTAAGACTACAACGTTGGGCAATTATGTTAGCCGCATATCATTATGATATAGTATATCGTCCTACGTCAAAGATGGGTAATGCAGATGCTTTATCTATATTTCCAGTAGACAAAGCACCAGAAGAGTATGATGACAGTGTATTACTAGTTTCAGTATATGATATACCCATTAAAGCCAAGAATATTGCTCATAATGCCAAGAAAGGCCCAATACTTAGTAAGGTTTCAGAGAGTTTAAGAACAGGTATGGACTTATGTGAACATGAGGTAAATGGTAAAGTCTATAAAGATATATGGTGTGAATTGAGTATAGCACAAGGATGTATAATGAAAGGGTCAAGAGTAATTATTCGTAATACATTGAGGAATAAGGTTTTGTCTGAAATACATGCCGATCACCAAGGTATTGTCAGATCAAAGTCTATCGCAAGGACTTATCTCCGACCAGGTGTAGATAGACATATCGAATTATTTGAAAGAAATTATATGAATTGTCCTACACAACAGAACAATACTTAATTTGCTAGAATGTACCCGGGGGAATTACCCAGGTATCCATGGCCAAGAGTGCAAATAGATTTTACAAGTCCTTTCTTAGGTTATTTGTTTTTGATAGTTGTAGATGCTTACAGTAAGTGGCCAGAAGTAATTCCAATGAAGACAACATCTTACGCCACAATTCAAGAATTATTGAAATTTTTTTTTACACATGGAATTCCAGAAAGAATTATAACTGATAATGGTCCACAATTTACCTCACAAGAATTTGAAAATTTTTGTGAAGTTAATGTTATTAAACATACATTTTCAGAAACATTACCATTCCACGAATGGATAGGCCGAAAGTTTTGTTCAAACATTTAAGCATAACATGAAATGCAAAAAGGCAAATTCAAATAACATATTTTTAAATGTGGCAAAGTTTTTATTGTCTTATAGAACAACACCACACAGCACAACAAGTGTGACACCATCAAATTTGTTGATGGGGAGGAGTATTAGGTGTAAGTTAGATTTGTTGTATCCAAGTAAGACATTTCCCCTGTTCTTCTAATGTCATGATAAGATCATACAATATTCCAGAAAAGTAGGTACCTGGAGAAATTGTAAAAGAGATAGAAAACTTACACTATGATATTCAAGTTGGTAAAAATATTGTAAAACGCCATGTTGATCAATTACAGCCGTTAAATAAAAATGCTGTAGATCATGTGAATGTTAGAGATGAAAAATTTTCAGAAGTAGTTAAATCAAGTATTAACGAAGATTCTCAAACATCAGATGTAGATTTAGAATCTATTTATGTACCAGTATAGGATGAAGTTAGGATGAATAGAAGGAAGCCTGCTGAGAGATTAGATTTGTAGATTTATACAATGTCACGTTAAGGGGGAGGAGACTATTATGTATTCTGTACTGTAATACTGTATGCACTACGGGTATTAAGAGTAATGTGGCACAGTATTGCATAGATAGAACGTGTTTCAGCATAGGTCAAAAGTGTAGTAGCGTATGTTATGAAGGATTTAATCATTAATGAATTGTCCTAAAGTTAGGATGTGATTCTTCTTACTTTTGTATTGCAGTAGGATTTGATTTTTCTGAGAGCGATACTCATTTTTTGTTTTTTCATGTATGTGTACGACTGTTGTTTACATACTCTCACTCGAGAGTCACAAGTTGTTGAACAAGTCAGAGAGTAGAGCTGTAATGTCAGCTTTAAGTATTAAAGATATCTTAATAAGTCTCTGATTATATCGCACTAAGACAAGTCGGCGAAGATGCTGTGATAAAAGGATTCATTCTCAACTAATGAACTATTATTATTCCAGGTATGTATGAAGGGGCCATTCCATTTTGGTAACCAATACCATATAGAACGATCTCTGATAACATTTTCTAACTCTAGAAACCCACTGAAAACAGCTAAATTCTTAAGTCTTATCACAAATACTTCTAAACTTTCATTTTCTTTCTGATATGCCTGTTCTGTAAATTGAAACCTTTCGAAAAAAGTTATTGACATGAAGAGAAAGTGTGTCGTAAGAGCCTTAATTGCAACTTTACCTGTGTCATTTACCAGCCACCTGTGGAGATATAACTGCTAGAAGTGGTTCTTTGACTGGTCAGACAGTACTAAATTGGATCCTTCTATCTGGTTACAGTTCATTTTCCCTATGCTTACACATACACCGAATAGTCTGGCCTATTCTTTTCACATTCTCCTCTGTCCTCATACACCTGCCCACATTGATATTACTAAACAATTCTTCTTCACCCAAGGGGTTAACTCATCATTATCATCTCCTCCTACACCTATTGATGCAAACGGCCTCGGTTAGATTTCGCCAGTCATCTCTATCTTGAGCTTTTAATTCAGAACTTCTCCATTCATCATCTCCTACTTCGCACGTCATAGTCCTCAGCCACGTAGGCCTGGGTCTTTTAACTCTTCTAGTGCCTTGAAACTATAAGGGAAATTACTCGAGTCTCATATGTGAATGAGATGTAGATGGTTTGGGCACGCTCTTTGCACTCCTCAGGAGAGAAGAGGTTAATTACTGCACTGTAAGTGTTTAGTGGCTACTTTCCTCTTGTCAAGGGTAAAAGAGAGTCTTTAGCTATGGTAAGCAGCTCTTCTAGGAGGAAGACATTCCAAAATCAAGCCATTGTTCTCTATTCTTGGGTAGTGCCATAACCTCTGCACCATGGTCTTCCACTATCTTGGATTAGGTACACTCGGGCAGACTATTTTATCTTTTTTATCTGTTCTGGTTTTGTTGAAGTTTGCATGGTTTATATTGGAAACATTTATTTTAATATTGTTACTGATTTTAAAATATAATAATAATAATAATAATAATAATAATAATAATAATAATAATAATAATAATAATAATAATAATAATAATAATAATAATAATAATAATAATTGGTAGGCTTCAATGTCTTAAACACTTCCCAAACCTCTTTACCAGCTGTATGAAGTAATAACGCCTTCTTCTGTGCTTCTTTCATATTACCTAATGCCTTTAATATATCTTAAATTCCTCACACAACTGTTGCCTTCGTGTTGCAACAGAATTTGGTTCAGCAACAATGTTAAAACGTTCAGGACGTTCAATATCAGAGGAATTTAGAATTCTTACCTTATAAGGTTAGGCATATGAAATCTACAAAATTAACTTGTAACTTCCTAAACAAATTTTATTCTAACCTAGTTCTGTTGTTAATTGATTTTTTTTTCTTATGTATCAAACTTTTGTAGCTTGGCACTTTGTTTCTTCATGCAAAACTAACTCTAGCTTAAGGTAAACATTTAACATAACACTTCTTGCACAGAGGTAAAAAATTTCAGTCCTACCTTATTTCATTGAAAAAAGAATAAAAACAAAAAATTTAATTTTAATGTTGCTGTTGGCTTATTTATTGACATCGAACATGATTGTAGCTTAGGGTTGTGTTCCTCTGGGTGACTGTAGTTTCCTGCTGCATGAGTTTGGTTTCCTCTAGTTGGACCTTCTTCTATTGCTGCATCCTCTGTGTGTGTTAGTTTAGTCCTATTTCGCTAACTGATATGTTTGTTATCAATGTAATTGGATTACTGCCTTAACACATACCTGGAATAATCTCAGTGGATTAGTGTTGTATTTGATAACCCCAACATCTTTGCTAATTGATAAATTTGTCATCATTTTAATTGGATTAATGTCATTACACATACCTGGAATAATTTCGTGAATTACTATTGTATTTGATAATCCCAGCATCTCCGCCAAATCTTCTTTATGGGATTCAATAATATGTATGCATTATTGAAACACATTTATTCCTTATTAATTACATTACTGCTACAATTCTCAGTGGCTTGCTACTTGAGAGTGAGAGCATCATAAACAAAACTCTTGTTTATATATAAAAAAAAAAAAATATGAAAATAATAAAGGATCATCACTCTTCAAAGACTGGATCTTACTGTATTACAAAAGTAAGAAGAATCACATCCTATCTCCGAGGCAATTAATGAAGGATTATCCTTCATACCATGCGTTACTACACTTACAATTAATGTTCAGAAATGTTCTATCAATACAATTCTGTATAACATCACTCTTAATACAGGTAGCACATATGGTATTAAGAGTACAATATGTAACAAATGCAGACTTCAGGATTTACTCAAAAGCACAGGGAATACTGTGGAGTAAACCAGAATAGTTGTCTTGAAAGGTCACCATGCGACTTGGTGGTATACATCTCCTCATAGCATTTATCGTCAATATTAGCAAGCAGTTTGTAGTAGGGTACGTAGGCTGGGGTTGAGGTTGTCATTACTACAGTGCACCCCCATGATTTTATAATGTGTCTTCTAACAAGGTTGACATGTTAACATAGAAAGCAAATGCACACTGTTTTGATTTTGTTTGTGTAAATAGAAGCTTTTAAAAACTAGCTACAAAATCATATATGCACCTGTTAATCAAAACCTAGCTACAAAATCATATATGCACCTGTATTAACACCTGAAGAATGATCTCATACAAATTGATGTTTTATATACTTATAGGAGTTATAAAGTGATTGAGAATAAGTAAAATATTCCAGAAACAAATATGAATATTAAAATAATACTCAAAATAATTTTTATATGTTCTGGCATGGGGTACTAACAATGAAATAGAATAGAACTCTTTGCCTTTCTAAGTGTAATGTGTCCTTCAATGCCTACTTGTATTAGTTACTATTCGCCGTTATCAGCATTCATGAACAATAATGTAATGCATAATGGTTCTCAATTTACAAAGTCAAAAAGAAAGTTTGATGGGGAATAATTTTGTAACCAAATAATTGAGAATCATTAAACCCTTTTGACATTTAATACTATATTAAAAAGGATGATACCACATTTGGATAGATATGGTATAAAATGATATTATATATAACCAAAAGAGAAGCTTCTCGAAATAATGATTTTACTAAGGAATTCAAAGAAAGCATTTTAGAAATGAATAAAAAAACTAGTCATCTGAATTTAGGTCATAATATGAATCACTTAAAGAATAGTCACATTCTTCCTCTACTAGTACATTTCCTTCATGCCTGACATCTGTATGCTCATCCTCTATTATTTCTGTAATAATGTCAATCTGCCTCTTTGCAAAAATGAGTCCTTTAGATCAAATATGCTCAAAACTACTAGTTTCTGGATCCCTCCTCTAACCATGATAATTCAACATGGGTAAATTGAGAATTCTTTCATGCGCCTGTTTCCATTGACATTCTCTATAGTTTATACGTTTTATGTGCGGTATTATTTGAGGAAGACTTGAAAAGTTCATGTTTGTAGTTTTCTTATCTCTTCATTACTATCACCAACCATTTCTATAAGCCTTGGTTCTCGCAACTGTTATGTATTTGTACTGTAATACCTTATGCATTACGGGTATTAAGAGTAATGTTGCATGATATTGCATTGATAGAGCATGTTTTAGCGTTCTTTATAAGTGTAGTAGCGCATATTATGGAGGATTTAATTGTCTTCAAGCTAGGAGGCAATTCTTCTTTGTTATTTCGTATTTTTGTGCAAGAGTTTGTTTACATCGTTATTCTCACTCGAGAGTTACAAGCCACTGCGAGTTGAGCAGTAATGTAAGCCTATAATCATTAGAATTATTTTAACAATACAGACTTTCATTTAATTCCAGAAAGAAGACTCGGCAATGATGCTGGGATTGTCAAGTACACCACCAATAAACTAATATCATTCCAGGTGAGTGAGCTGACATAGTAAATATGATGATATTATGTAATACATACACCAGGAACCTGTTTACATCCTTGATTCGGACGAAAGATTGAATGATTAACTCCCTATGACATAGTTATTAGATTTCATATAGAAATTATGAAGTTTCAGAGTGCCCTTGGCAACATAATGTTTTAAGAGAAATTTATATTATCCACAATTATTTATAAGAGTAATATATCCAGATGATAAGGCAAAGCAAAATAATTAATGTTCGTACTTTCCTTGGGTAGCCATACATCACACATGTGAAACATTCCAGTTCCCTTACCATATCTACATCAACTTCCCAGCTTTCACCACGTCTCTTGAATACATTGTGGTAATTAGGCACATGCTGTAACATTCTAAATGGTGATGCCTTTTCTTTGCCTTGAACAGCACATGTACAATCTTTAACTGTATAAATATATATTCCATGGAATTTGTGCAGAATTCTTCACCAAAGTCATCATTACGATTGGTCATATTGATGAGCCTCCTCTTTGCACCACTTCCCGTATCAAACAATACTGTTATTGGATTCTCCTTATTTGCATAATATACAATTATGAAAAACAAATTGCTGTTTGGTGTCTGCGCTAATGCATATGAGAAATTATTATCCTTAGCATGAAGTGAGTAAAGAACAGTTCTACTGACTGTTTCCTCTTGAGAGGACTCAGTAGCAGATATTTTCTGTTGTTGAACCACATACCATCATGAGAAGTCAGGCTGTAAGCCTTCCCATCAGCTATGAGGCCTATGTTCTTACCCTTGAATCTGCTTGCAGTATCATCACTTTTCCAAATTTTTGACATAATTCTGAACAATTAGGCTTTATTGTCGTCATTCTTCAAAAATAACTTGAAATTTAGAGTGACCTTTCTACTTGACCCACGCCATCGTCTTTCAGGGCTCTTCGGTGAGTCTTGTAAGTACATATCAGTTGAAAAGATGACATTCTTTATGTAAAAAAAATTGGTTAAGTATTAAAGGAAAATTTCTTTAAATGTAGGTGGAATATCTTTTAGTGAAGGAAGAATTATGTTGCCGTCTATAATACAAGAATTTCATCATTTGAAAATTAGCACAGTTCTTCATCTTTTGACAAATAATTCACAAGAGCTGTTCCATTGATTTTGAATAAAAACCCATCTGGGGTCCTAATGGCATGGAGAATGGCAATGATAGAATATTCCATGATTTCCTAGAGGTTAAATGGTGTGGATAGTTGCTGAGACTTAATCAGAATCTGGAAAGCAATATCACCCTGTTCTTGATATTTTCTTACATTGCCTTTTGATGTGGTCAGTTTTACTTGTTTGTTTGTCTTTTCCATTGTCTTAAATTTTAGTCTAGGATTTTTTTTTTCAAAGAAATTGATGTGCTCACAATGTCCATCTTTCATTAGACTCGCTTTCCCATATTCCCAGCCTGTAAGATATCCTTTTCAATATCAGGAGGAACATATGCACCATACGAAATATTACAAGGTTTATCTTTGTCAACCATGTTGAATGGGTTAAGCCCTCCCTGAATAGTATCAAGTGTTCTTTACATTTCATCCTCAATTTTCTTGATTTTAAATTCACATAGCTCTCTGTGCTTTCCCTTTTTTAAAGCTGTCCTCATCCCCAATCATTCCAGCCATTTTGAGAGTAGCGTCATAATATTTGGTACTTTCTGATGCAGTTCTTATCCATCTTTGATAAGTATCATAAGTATCGTGTATGCCTGAGAGTTCTGAACCTCCAGAAACTCCTCTAGATTTGGCAAATTTCATAAAGGTCTCCTTCACTGTTTTGTGAATAGCAGACAGATTCCCTTGAATAAGAGACTTTGCTATAGATATAGCTCTCTTCCTTAAAAGGTCACCCACCCCCCCCAAAAAAAAAATGGATCCGCCATGTCACCCATTGTCTTTTGAAAGAGATATAGGCTTCTAGTTTTGAATGCATACATATTAAAAAAAATCAATTGAGCATCGTCTAAATAGATCACCCTGAACAGCAATTTTCCCCCAGGAAACCATTTATCCCTCTTCATGAAATTTGATGTATTTATCCAGGTTCTCTGATAAACTATTATCTTTTATGGCATTAGCCATGTTATTAATTAACATAGATGTAATAAGATTGTTTAGAGCTTCTTAAATTCCACCAGTTTCCTGCTGTGTATCTATAAAGCTCTGAAGCGAAAGTCTCAAATGATTCACATTTGAGAGACCATATGGTCTTGCTGTACCTCTTGCGACTGAGAACTTTCCCAGCATATCCTGATGTAACTAGAGCAGCTTCAATAAGCATTTTAGCATATAGAGATCCAGGCATTTATCACCAATTATGTTCAAATAATTCATAAAGGTATAGAAAGCACCAATTAAAACAATGTGGTCTTCAAATTCGGCAGGATAGCTTCATATCAATGTCAGAGCTTTCATATATACCCTTAAGTAAAATTTGGTTATGGTATAGAATTAGCCTACCTCTTTTGTAGCTTGTTCACACCTCATAAGTAATACTTTGACATCATTAAATTCAGTAATGGGTTCTGGGATTCAGGGATAGTTTTTTATATTAGTATGTCTAAGTGGAGCAATCCCTGTTGCTGAAATAACGCCATCAAAGGTTGGCACATTTTGTTTCCCTGGTGCACATGCTTTTCAACGTAATGTCCAGATCAAAAAGGTCATTTGTTCTTTAGCAGATGCAACTTTATTTTCTAGAGGCTCATTGAGGCTTTTCAAATTCATTACTGGTCCTCTTCTTCATGATCTATGGCCCTTCAAGCAAGAAGAATTAAGGGTGATCTTGTTTTTTTCTTTTTTTACTGGAGAAGACAGAAATAGCAGGTAGCGATGCTGATAGAAATTCCGAAATATCATGGTTGCACTTTATATTTATTTACTATTCTTTCATATCGAAGCATAACATGATAACAATTGCTGGGGATAAAAAGGCGTTAAATGCATGTTTTCTGACAGCCACTTTCCAATTTTCGCGCATGTTAACATGCCAAACTGGTTTTGGGTATTTTCATTTATGTAAAAATTCCTGGATTATTGAATGCTTGCAGGCCAGGCATAGTGAACCCCCTATATACTAGACTATTAGCGATGGAGCTGCTCACAGTTAATGGTGTGTATTTCAGTGCCACTGCTCATCAAATGCTTGAAGGCACACAACTAGCAAGGGGTGTCCAATAGTTAAAACTAGTCTTAGAAGCAATGTCCCAAATGTACCTATCTTCAGCAGAACCCTAGGTATAAAAGTTAAGTGTAGTTGATGGATGCTGACACCAAGAAAGGCTTAAAAGACCTGCATTCATTCGTCAAGAATCATTGCAGAGTACATAGATGTGTCCCATGTGGCAGGTATCCTACATAGGTTCAGGGCTGTTTATAGGGCCCAGTCAGCAACTTTTATTTTCTGGGACACCTTCATGGATACAAGATATATCATGCTCAAAGTATGGAGAGCAGAGTGAGAACTTAACGTTGATCTTCATGCGAGTGCTGTGTGTGAGACAGTGCCATATTTCATTTTAGGAGGAAGGAACAGCTATACCAAATCTACACCAGTGTATGTTGCTGAGATGAAACAACTCAAAGCAGATCCCCCAGCAGCTTACAAATACATAGAAAATGGAGGCTTTATGGTGCACAGATCACCCAATCTGATATTCAACAATGTTTCAACAGACCAGGCTTTGGAATAGACAGTAAACCTAGATGCGACAACCTGTGGAGGAATTATTGGTTTCACCTTACGCAAATCAGCACTCTTAAGGATGCTTTTTACTAGGCACACCACAAGTTCCCTAGTCAACATTGTCCCTGGTCAGATAGCTTCAAATAGCACAGAAACATCTTTAATATCACTGCAGGATACTGTCAGAGAGATTGACCACTTTTGCAGAGCAGCAACTTGTAAAAAGTAACAAACTCCAGTGCTTCTTCGATGCCCAATCGAAGGCTCAAACAGGTACATGTAATGACATGAAGAAAACACAACCCTCAGAAAAGCAGAATCTGATGTGCTCCTCAGAGGTTCTCTTCCGAGGTCTGCTGTCAGTTTCTCAAACACAAGACATCGACATCGAACCATGCTGGGATATGAGCTTGCTGTAGTGTTCAATGACGATGGATCGATGTCAAAGACAAATAACGCTGTACTGGTAAAGATACTCGAATGAATTAATGATTGATTTGTAATTATCTAGCATCATAACATCAGAGGTCATTGATGCTGATTTGAATATGATGATTAAGCAATAACTTAAGATAAACAGACATTAATGAACGATTAACAATGAAACTTCTGAGATTTATTATATAATTTTAGAATTGGTAAGGAGGACAACTTCTCATATGAACTTAAAAATGGCACTGGCATCATAAAAACCATTCCCTCCAAGAATCTTGGTTAGGATGCACTTGCATCGTTCACACAAGCTTCAGAAAAGAAATTGTTCCTTGATACCCACA
>NC_090754.1:5182810-5187810 GCF_036898095.1 Palaemon carinicauda | reverse complement strand
TTGTCTTGTCCTGCCGAGATGTGGACAGTCTTAATTCAGTGTAGGCTGGTGGGCAAGGCAATCAGGGTTTATAATTCTTTGGAGGAGGGAATAGCCCGTGATTATGGTAAAGTAAAGGCGTTAGTCCTCAGGGCTTATGATCTTGTCCCTGAGGCCTATCGTCTAAAATTTAGAAATTTTAATAAGCATGCTTGCATTTCATACGTGGAGTTTGCTAGGCTCAAGGAGGAGCAATTTAATAATTGGCTAAAGAGTTGTCAGGTAGTCTCTTCCTCCTCCTTGAGGGAATTAATGTTGTTGAAAGAATTCAAGAAGTATTGTAGCAAAGAACTGAGGATATATTTGGAAGAGGTAGAAGTAGTCAGTGTAAGTAAAGCAGCCCAGATTGCCGATGAATTTATTTTAACTCATCGATCGGGGTCCAGCAATTTTGGGTCTCAGGTTATAGATTTCCAGTCTGCTAAGCCAAATGATTGTAATAATAAATCTAATAATATAGCGAACAACAGGGTAAAACATTCAGGTGTTCCGATCTATTATAAGAATGAAAAGACTCACGGAAAAATTTCAAATGGAGAGCCCTCTAGATTCTTCTCCAAAAACAGGTTTGTGTCTGGTAATGTGAGCAAAGGTAATGGGACCTGTTTTTGGTGCAATAAGCCTGGACATTATCAACCTCAGTGTAATGCCAGGAGGAGGTATCTAGAGAGAAATAATAACTATATTGACAACCCTATATCTGTAATTACAAATAAGTCTATTCCTATTACTCCCAAGGTTGAGAATCCATCGGTAACGGAAGGTAGCAATGTGATTAGTAGTGATGGCAGCAATGTAAAACTAGCTGGTAATAGACCTTTATGACTTTATGATAAATATATATGGCCTGGTAGTTCTTAAGGTACAATTTTTGCGAGACACAGGGTCAGCTCGGTCTTTAGTGTTAAGGGAATCATTAAATGGTTCAGTTGAATATTCAGGGAATTATGTGATTCTGGGAGGTTTCCCGAATACGGTGGTTTCAGCTCCATTGGTGGAAGTTGAATTATCCTTCCCTGGGTATAATGAGGTAACCGAGTTGGCTGTGGTGGAGAATCTCCCTATTCCAAATATAGATGGTATTTTAGGAAATGACATGGTAGACCATAGGGGTCTGGAATTATTCCCTATATTGACTGTTAATGCTTGTCCTGTGGCGGTGGTGACTCGGGCATCTGCTAAGGCAGCTAATTTGATAAATGATGATGACTTAGATTTAAGTAGTTTAGAAGTAGAGTTAGAAGTGCCCAGGCTAGTAGGTAGTCCGAGTAGTATTAGTAATATTTTGCAACCTGATTGGGACCGTTTATCTCAGAAACAAGAGTTTGATTTCGAGTTTTGTGACACCGCCAATTTAACTAAACCGAGGTTTTGTGTAATAAAAGGTTTGTTATACCGAATTAGTCGCCCATCTACACATGACCCGGACAAAACTTCTCGAGTGGAATAAATTGTGGTTCCCTCACAATTTAAGGAGTCTGTTATGAAGTTGTCACATGATGATTCTTTTTCTGGTCACTTTGGAGTATTTAAGACGTTCAAAAGATTAGCGATATGTTTTTGGTGGCCAGGATTGAAATCATCAGTGAAACTATTTGTTAGTAATTGTGAGGTTTGTCAGGTGATGGGAAAGCCCAATCAAATGATCCCTAAAGCACCTCTAAATCCCATTCCTGCAATTGGGGAACCTTTTGTGGAATTGGTTATGGATGTGGTGGGGCCTTTGCCCAGAACAAAGACTGGGTTTACTCATCTCCTGACCATCATGGACTGAGCTTCTAGATTTCCTGAAGCATTCATAATGAAAAAGATCACTTCCAATGCAGTATTTGAGAAGCTCATTGAATTTTCTCCCGATACGGATTTCCTCGTAAAATTCAGACCGACTGTAGGATGAATTTTACGAGTAAGGTATTTAGGGGTAAGTGTGCTGAACTGGCCATTCAGTGCACTACCAGCGTACCTTACCATCCCGAGAGTCAGGGTGTGGTGGAAAGATTCCACCAGACACTTAAATCAGTTTTTAAAAAATACTGCTATGAACAAGGAGAGGATTGGGAAAAAGGACTTCCCTTTGCTCTCTTTGCCATAAGAAACCATCCAAATGCATCTACAGGTGTAGCTCCCTTTGAGCTGATCTATGGACACAAAGTACGTGGTCCGTTGGAAATTCTCCATGAATTGTTATCATCTGGTCAGAAAGAAGAAATTAATGTGATGAAGTTTGTAGAGAATTTACGAAAGAAATTAGCTATCGCATGGAAATTTGCAAGAGAGAATTTGGCTTCCTCCCAAGCAGTTATGAAATCTAATTTTGATAGGAAAACCAAAGCGCGGTCTTTTGAGCCCGGGGAACTCTTATTGGTGGTGAGTACAGACTCAGACAATTTCCTCGAACCAAGGTATAAGGAGCCCTGGAAGGTTTTGAGAAAATTGTCTGAGGTGAATTATGAAATTGAAGCCCCCGGGACTAAAGGAAAGTGCCGGGTCTTTCATATTAATAGATTAAAGTCTTATATTTCATGTGGTAGAGATCCTTTAGCTATTGTATATGAACCTGTGTCTGTAGATGTAGAGTCTCCAGAGGATAACTTTGATGACTTAGTTGGTCAGGTATCTTCTGATGCTCTCTTTAATAATATTCCAAATCCAGAAGTTTTGAAAAAGTAGCTGGATCATCTGGAAGTTACCCAGAAAAGGGACATTATTAATTTAATCTGTTCTTTTCCAGAAGTATTTCGTAGTTCGCCAGGTAGGACGAGGTTGCTTCAGCATGATGTGGATGTGGGCAGTGCTTCCCCTGTAAAGCAGAGTCCTTATCGACTAAATCCAGTGAAAAGGGACATAGTCGAGGAGGAAATAAAGTATATGCTGAAGCACGACCTCATCCAACCTTCGATAAGTCTTTGGAGCTCTCTGATAGTTTTAGTTAAAAATTCTGATGGAAAGTACCGAATGTGTGTGGATTACCGTAAGGTTAATGCCAGTACTAAACATGACTCTTTTCCTTTGCCCGTTTTGACGACCGTCTCGATCAGATAGGGTCTGCAAAATTCATAACTAAGTTGGATTTGCTGAAAGGATATTGGCAAGTGCCCCTTTCTGATTGAGCCCGGGAAATTTCCGCATTTGTAACTCCCTTTGGGCTTTATGAATGCAAAGTGATGCCCTTTGGGATGCAAAATGCTGCATGCACCTTTCAGCGGCTTAGGAACAGTCATTTGTGGGTTGAAAGGCACTGAGATTTATATTGGTGATTTAGTTGTTCACAGCAATGATTGGCAAACTCATATAGTAAGATTGAGAAAAGTGTTTGAAGCTTTGAGGGATGCCGTTCTTGTTGTGAACTTAGGTAAATGTGAATTTGGTAAAGCCAGTGTGCGCTATATGGGTCATGAGGTTGCTTTGGGTCAGGTAACCCCTAAACAAGCCAATCTTGTTGCCATTTTAAATTTGAAGAGGCCGAGTAATGTCAGGGAAGTTCGGAGAGTCCTTGGAATGACGGGTTATTATAGAATGTTTGTGCGAAACTTCTCGGACATTGCTCAGCCGCTTACTAAGTTATTAGAGAAAGGACAGAAATTTGTGTGGTCTCCTCAATGTGAGGAGTATTTTATTAAACTTAAACTGGTGTTGGTATCAAACTCAATATTAATGTCCCCTGATTTTTAGAAACCTTTCATTGTCGCAGTGGATGCTAGGGATGTGGGCATTGTAGGTGTCCTCTTTCAGAGAAATGGTGCTGGAGAGATTCTTCCCGTGTCTTACTTTAGCCGTGAACTATAGGTAGCAGAGAAACGGTATTCAACTATCGAGAAGGAGACCTTGGCCTTGGTTCGTACTTTGTTACATTTTAAACCCTATGTGACCAATTTCTCCTTCCCGATAGAGATTTGGACTGATCACAATCCTCTAGTGTTCATAGAAAGGATGAAAGGGTCCAATCAGAGGATTTTGAGATGGGGTTTGCTGTTGCAGGAATTCACTCTGGTTATCAAACATATTAAGGGATCAGAGAACCGTATTCCTGATGCCTTTTCTCGTATGTAATTTTGGCTTTTGTCCTTCCATCGCCCTTCTCGTGACTTCGTCGGGTTGATATAGAAATTAGTTTTACGCAATAAAATATAATGACAAGTGTGTGAGTGAGTATGAGTGAGTACTTAGTTCATAGTCTAGTTTATATGTAGGTTCAATCTTAGTGAGGTCTATCATTATTTTTTTTATTATGTACTCGTTCGACTTATAGTTTAGCCTTATTTTAGATGTCCCATTTTCGGGTTTGGTAAGTTTTTTTTTCTGTCTGGCATGTGTATTGTAATAATATTTATAACTTCTTTTCAGGTTTTGTATTTGTATAACATTATGTTAATTCCTTTTCATTTCAGCATTTTTACAGCATTAATTTTGAAAAAAAATGTATTCTATGTGAATAATTTGTTTTGTTTTGGGGGAGGAAGGTATTAGGTTAACGTAAAATTATTTCTTTGGTTTATTTAAATCAGCCTTGTTTTCTTTCAAGTTAAAGTATTTTCGTTGAGTTTGTTTGCTATGGTGTTAATGTAAGTTAAGTGGCTCTACGATTGTTGGATAGTGTTTTTGCACCTCCTCCTCTTCCTTTGTGCATTAGTGAACTACCGTTTTAACGATTGTTATTCTTTTTGCTTTGAGTGTTGATAAACGCTGGGACGGTGATGAGTGAATATGGTCAACCGGTGAATGAAGTTCGGGTCTTGACAAGCTCTCACCAACACTATTTCCCGTCTCAGCATTCATTGTGACTTGGAGGTTGACTTTGGCTATTACCTTCGCACTTCTGTTGAGTGTTCAGCAGATGCTCTGTCATCTGCGACGGGAGTTTTCTGCTACTTATTCCCGTCGAAGGATTTGTACGGGATTTGTGTCGACGCTGTTTCCCGACACTGAATTTTGATTTTACTTGCCGTATTCATCCAGTCCAG